>NW_024733231.1:3722097-3732694 GCF_018991925.1 Homarus americanus
ATTTTGTGATGAATTTAGCGATTTGTGATAATGTAGCGGTTTATGTAAATTCCATTATACGTAACTTTCTCTTTCTCTTTCTATCTCTCTTCCCCAATCCTCTGTCTCTCTTTGTTTCTCTACCCCAGTCCCTCCACCTGTCTCTCTGTTTCTCTCTTTCGTGCCTCCTCTGTCCATTTCTCTCTGTTTCTCTCTCTCTTAGTCTTTCCTCTCTCTTTCTCACATAACCTCACTCTCAAACTGCTCATTCCACCTCCTCTGTCTCTCCTTTATAAGTCAAACATAAACATTATTTTGCTACATACCTTATGATGGGTGTATTCTCTGTCTCTCTTTGTCTCTCGTAGTCTCTCTCTGTCTCTCGTAGTCTCTCTGTCTCGTAGTCTCTTTTCTCTTTAAAGATGAGAATAACACACGTAATAAAGAGACACTCCCACAACAAACACACATCAGAATAAAAACTAAAACTAAGAATACTGATCAATACTAAGATAAGAAACTCTCTCTCTCTCTCTCTCTCTCTTTTCATAACACAGAAACATAACACGCCATCTGGTGGGTCGAGGCGATAGTGTCCCCCCACACCGCCAGGGGGCTAGGACATAAACAAACACCCCTGTATGTAAAATGTCGAACGAGTAAAATCAGATTAGAATTAATTAAAATACTCTCTATATAGCCCCGTGGGTTTAATATATGTTTTAATAATTCTTTTGATTTATTTAGTTAAGTTTTATATCTCAAGGAGGTTTAATAGAGGTTTAAATATGGACGGATATAAGGTTTATTTCCTCTATAGGTTCGTATCTCCTAAAGACCGAATGTCGCGCCGAGAAATTTGTATATTTATTCCTATTGAATATTAACTGAACAAAACTAATTCCCCAAATGTCATTTAACGTAAAAAATATTCCCAAAAGTTTGAAAATGTTAAAAAAAAACTAATCTCATACGTATAAAAATTTTAAAACAAGAACGAGAATTGGTTAAACAAAATCTAGTTCTCATCTGCGGGATTTTCGCGCCCAAAAAGAATAATGAAAATGTATATAATTTATTCATTTTTGCTTTTAAAAGGTATAATTTTTTCTTATATTTACCATAGATTGATTATACATTTTCGGACGTTTCAATATTTTTGGTAGAAAAAGAAAAAACGTTGAAATAATGAAGGACTTATATAGACAATTTTCTATTTTGTACGATAGATAGATAGATAGATAGATAGATAGATAGATAGATAGATAGATAGATAGGTAGATAGATAGATAGATAGATAAGTAAAATCATAAGTAAAACAGACAGACAGATAGACGAGACTTTCTAAGGGACCAAACATATAAAAAAGGACCCTTTGTATAAAACGAATATTACCATCAATAAAACAAATAAATTATAACTAAAATAATAAAAATCAACGATAATATTTTTATATATAATATTATTCTGTCGTTTTATATCTAAGAGGGAAAAATAGAGCCTAAATAATAAATGGTTTAAAGAGAGATATTTCGTCCGTGGTTCACATCTGCGGGGAGTCGGCTGGCAGAGCGGAGATAAAAACTTCATAAAATTCTAACTTACTTTTATTTTTTTTTATATCCGTTATTGAAGAAAAAACTTATAAAAATAAACTGAATTTTTTTATTGGAGTTCACTGTATTCCCAAAAGGTGGATATAATGAGAATTTTAAGATATTTATTTCTTTTTACTCTTTCGTTCACATCCGCGGGGAAATTTTTATACATCAAAAGTAATCAAAATGACTGCTACTTTATTTCCTGTAAGCAATGAACTAATATATTTCATCTGCTTAAAAAACTTATATATTTCGTCAATTTAAACAATAAACTAATATATTTCCTTAGCTTAAACAACAAGCTGATGTACGAGGCGCTCCAAGAAAGAACGTACTAAGCGCCATTCCAGCCAGAAACCTGACTTTTATAGCACTATCTTCTCTAAATCCTGATCTAGTCAATTAAAAAGAGATATAACATGATTTACCACTGGTAGTATGGTCGAAAGTCCTATAACTACGCTTGTATTGATAACCGTATTGGAGGAATTTAGTTATGTCGTTTACATATATAAAACAATGCTTTAATAACTCCATATATCATATAACCAATACTGTAATAAGTGAGAAGGTTTGTCTATCATATATAAAAAGTCTTTGATCTTATAAAAGCAGAGAAGCCGTAAATAACGAGAGATTTGGAGAAGCTTTACCTCCGTCCGCCTCACATCTGCGGGGAAGCTGCACTGGCCAAGGAGATCGTATATAAAGCACCAATATTTACTCTTATTTTTAGATGATATACCGTATATAATAATAAAATAGAGTAAAGATGAATTAAATATATTTTTTCTAACATATATGAATGGTTTTGTTATATAGAAAGGCAAGGAAATATATATATGAGCGTGATTTTTTTTTTCTGATTCATATCTATGGGAGACTGTTCATGGACCACGTATATAATACCTCAATATTCAATTTAATTCTTATTTGACACACACACACATTCAACCACCAGTAGAATATAAAAAAACAAAACCTCAAAAGATAAAAAGAAATATGGAGAGGTATTTACTCTGTTCCAAATACACATAGACAACAAATCCCGAATAATGTAGAAATTAGTTAAATATCCTCCCCCCGTGACGGTGACGGTAGTGATGGTGGAGGAAGCAGGAGATCCCGTCGAAATATCCCTGACCTTGATAGCTGGAGATTTAAGGGACGATAATGTGGTCCTCGGTCAGGCTACACCAGAATTCATTTCCCTAAAAGTTGCGTGCAGCGGGAGGGGGTAGGGGGGAGTGGGGTAGGGGAGTGGGGAGGGGAGAGTGTAGGAGGGTGAGATTTAGGAAGGGTGAGAGATCAGGATGGGGAGAGGAAGAGAAAGGGGAGAGGGAGTGAGAGAGTGGAAGGGGCAGTGAAGAGGTCAAGAAGGGGGTGAGAGGGTAGGTTGGTGAGGGTGAGAGGGACACACACACACACACACACACACCTGAGGGAAACAGCTAATTAAGACTAGAGGTATTGAAAATGACTCAGAATTAGATGAAAATGATAAGAAAAGTGACACCCCACCCCACACCCCCACCCCACCCGACCCCACCCACCCCACCCCACCCCACCCCACACCCACCCACACACACCCCCACCCCACCTTTCACCTTTAACTCACCTGTAATTAATGATTTAAGGTGAGGTCTCCAATGTCCATCAACAGGTGAGAAACAAAACATAAAATATTCAGGGAAAAAACCCCACATTTTTTTCCCTTCCTGATGACACATAATAGAACGGATTTTTTTCCTTTTCTTTAGTGGGATTTTAGGATTTTTTATATATATATAATAGAAGGGATTTTGGTTAGGTTAGGTTAGATTAAATTTAACAGTGGGGGTATTTATGTCTGTCTGTCTGTGTGTCTGTCTGTGTGTCTGTCTGTGTGTCTGTCTGTCTGTCTGTCTGTCTGTCTGTCTGTGTGTGTACTGTCTGTATTTTTTGTCTATCGGTTTCTACCCCACCCTACCTGACCCTACCCTACCCTACCTACCCTACCCACCCCTACCTGACCCTACCCTACCCCTACCCTACCCTACCCCTACCCTACCCTACCCCTACCCTACCACCTGACCTACCCTACCCTACCCTACCCTGCCCTACCCCTACCCTGCCTACCCTACCCCTACCCCTACCTACCCCTACCCCTACCCCTACCCCTACCTGACCCCCTACCCCTACCCTACCCTCTACCCTACCCTACCTACCCTACCCTACCCCTACCTACCCTACCCCTACCCTACCCCTACCTACCCTACCCTACCCCTACCCCTACCCTACCTACCTACCCCTACCCTACCCTACCCAACCCTACCCTACCCCTACCCTACCCTACCCCTACCCTACCCTACCCTACCCTACCCTACCCCTACCTACCTACCCTGCCCTACCCTACCCCTACCCCTACCCTACCCTACCCTACCCTACCCTACCCCTACCCCTGCCCTCCCTGCCCTCCCCATCACCACCCTACCTACCCTGCCCTACTACCCCTACCCTACCCTACCCCACCCCTACCTACCCTACCCACCTACCCCTACCCTACCCCTACCCTACCCCTACCCTACCTACCCTGCCTACACCCTACCCTACCCCTACCTACCCCTACCCACCCTACCTACCTACCCTCCCCTACCCCTACCCTACCCCTACCCCTACCCACCCCTACCCCTACCCTACCCTACCCCTACCCTACCCCTACCCCACCCCTACCCTACCCCTACCCCTACCCCTACCCTACCCCTACCCCTGCCCCTACCCCACCCCTACCTGACCCTACCCTACCCCTACCCCACCCTGACCCTACCCTGCCCCTATCCTACCACTAGTCAATAGGATAAATGTCGTTCAGTCTTATTAAATTCCTTCGCCTCTCAGCTTGTGGTTTCATGGGAGAGAGAGGTCTACTTCTCCTTCAATACTTAATGACGCGAACAGGTGGGTGTCCCGTCTACCTGCTGGGTGCTCGTTGCTAGGTGATGAGTGCTAGGTACTCTGTGATGGGTATTAGGTGCTAGGTACTAGATGCATTATGCTAAGTGCTGGATGCTAGGTGGTCGTTGCAAGGCGCTGGGTGCTAGGTGGTTCATTGGTCGGTGCTGGATGCTAGGTGCTAGGTGATATGTGCTGGGTACTAGGTAGACGTTGTTAAGTGTTGGGTAGTGGGTGAGAGATGCTAAGTACTCGGCGCTGTACGAGGTCCTTGGTACTAGGTGCTGGGTGCTAGGCGCTAGGGGACACAGGTATGGTCTTGGCTAGGTAGAGGTGTAATAATTAATAAAGTAATAACGGGAAGGTAATTGTTCTGTGATTTATCAATGTCTAAGTCAATGTCCAAGTGTCTAAGTCAATGTCCAAGTGTCTAAGTCAATGTCTAAGTGTCTAAGTCAATGTCTAAGTGTCTAAGTCAATGTCTAAGTGTCTAAGTCAATGTCTAAGTGTCTAAGTCAATGTCTAAGTGTCTAAGTCAATGTCCAAGTGTCTAAGTCAATGTCTAAGTGTCTAAGTCAATGTCCAAGTGTCTAAGTCAATGTCTAAGTGTCTAAGTCAATGTCTAAGTGTCTAAGTCAATGTCTAAGTGTCTAAGTCAATGTCTAAGTGTCTAAGTCAATGTCTAAGTGTCTAAGTCAATGTCTAAGTGTCTAAGTCAATGTCTAAGTGTCTAAGTCAATGTCTAAGTGTCTAAGTCAATGTCTAAGTGTCTAAGTCAATGTCTAAGTCAATGTCTAAGTCAATGTCTAAGTTTCTAAATAAATAACAAGGAAGAAGAACAGGAAGAACGTGAACAACAAGGGAGAAGGAAGAAAAACAAAGGAGGAATGACAAGGAAGGGAGAGAAAGAACAAGGGAGAAGAAGAACAATGAAGAAGAAGAACAAGGAGAAGAACAAGGGAGAAGAACTAGGGAGAATAAGAACAAGGAAGAAGAACTAGGGAGAATAAGAACAAGGGAGAAGAAGAACAAAGAAGAAGAACAAGGGATGAAGGAGAACAAGGAGAAAACAAGGAGAACAAGAACAAGGGAGAAGAACAAGGGAGAATAAGAACAAGGGAGAAGAGCGAATTCCCCAACATCATCAGGTTAATGCGAGGCGCCAAACAACGAGACGAAATAATGATAAACCCCGGAGCGTTCCTTCTCCCTTGGGGTGTTTGTGTCTACCTCAGCCACCAGGGGTCCTCTCTCACCTGTCTCTCTCTGTCTCTCAAGCTCCCAGTCTCTCTCTCTCTCTTTCTTTCTTTCTTTCTCTAGGTACGTGTGTCCTATCTAAGCTCCCACTGATGTCTCAAACCTTGCAGGGTCATTCTCTGTCTCTCACCTATCTCTTGGCTTCTGGGGTCTCTCTATCTCTCTCTATCTCTCTCAGCTCTCTCCTGGCTTCTATGGGTCTCTCCACTATCTCTCCCAAGCCCCCCGCCACCACACAGACACACACACGTAAAAACAAAGTAAAGTAAAACAAAAACAAATATCTTAGGTTCGTGGTGCGTGTATCGGTAGGGACCCCGGGTATAAATGTTATTATACCGACCATTCAGGTGTCCCCAGGCGACTCTCCGTCTTGTCGCGGGGCTAAAATACTTCACTACCAGCAAAGTTAATCTCTAAGCGTCTTTGCTGGCGATTTACTGCCCGGATTTGAGTCTGGTAGCGATTTACTGGCCGGATTTAACCCCTCAGGTGATGTACTGCCCGGTTTTAACTCTCTAGGTGATTTACTGCCCGGATTTAACTCTGGTAGCGATTTACTAGTCGGATTTGACTCTCGAAACGATATTCAGGCTGGATTTAACTCTGCTAGCGATTTACTGCCCGGATTTAACTCTGGTAGCGATTTACTGCCCGGATTTGACTCTGGTAACGATTTACTGCCCGGATTTGACTCTATAAGCGATTTATGGCCGGATTTAGGAGATTTTTGTCCAAATTATTTCGTCTTGTGTTGGTCAATTGGATTTATGTGAGAGAGAGAGAGAGAGAGCAATTAATTCATTATACGTATACACACGCACATACACATATACACTCTCAGACACACAGACAGACAGACAGACAGACAGACAGACAGACAGACAAACAGACAGACAGTACACGAAGAGAAACTGGCAATATCGTCATCTTCAAAAAGGACTTTCCTCCCTCCTCCACCTTTTCTTGTTTACGAAAAACACAAGGAGCGAAAAAATAGGACGAGAAACAATACAACTCCCTCCTCCTTCTCTTCCACCTCCTCTTCTTCCTATCTTCCTAATCCTCTTCGTTTTCCCCTTCCTCCTCCTTCCTAATCCCTTTCTTCATCTGCCAAGAGAATCATAAGAAAATCATTAATATGCGTTCCAATCAGTTTTCGCCGTCTTTGATCCGGGAGGGAAGGGAAAACAAAGGAACATCGATGCACATCACGTCGTCTATACTACTCTTGGTTCTTTCCCTTATACTCATTTGTTTTTCAACCATGTATTGATAAACAACACCGAATATAAGTTTAAATATGGAACTCGGGGATAATTTCTTTTCCCAGGAGAATAGAAGGAGAATAAGAGAGACAGAGACAAAGAGAGAGACAGACATCCCAACAATAAAAAAAATTAATATTCTTCAGGATTTTGAATTTTAATAGAATAAAAAAATGAAACATGAGAGAGGATAGAGTGAGGGCGTTGAGAGGATAAGAGAGGGAGGGAGGGAGAGTACAACTGCCTCTCATTCTACTTAAGACCAGAATGATAGGACGACCCTCATCCTTTAAGGTTATGTTATCAACATATTGGTGATTTGTAACACTCTCTCCTCTCCTCTCTCTTTTCTTTCTTTCTTTCTCATCTTTCTTTCTCTACCCTTCTCTCTATCTCTCCTCTGTCCCTTTCTTTGACAATATCTCTCTCTCTCTCACTCTCTCTCACACCCCCCCCCTCTCTCTCTCTCTCCCAAAAGCAATATCAGCAGTGACAGAGTTGCCAACTAGTAATATCTGTCCAATAATTCCTTAATATTTACGTCAAACACAGAGCATTATAAAGTACACACACACACACACACACACACACACACACACACACACACACACACACACACACACACACACACACACACACACACACACACACACACACACACACACACACACACACACACACACACACACACACACACACACACACATGTCAAAGTGGAAATGAAAATCTGTATAAACAAGTATCAGAGATGAATGACATTACTAAATTTGTCTGTCTCTTTTACTTTTTGAATCTCTCTCTCTCTCTCTCTCTCTCTCTCTCTCTCTCTCTCCTCTCTCTCTCTCCTCTTCTCTCTCTCTCTCTCTCTCTCTCTCTCTCTCTCACTGTGGTAAAATAATTAAACTCTCACTCTCTCTCCTTCCGCTTCCAACAGTCCCTCACCCTCCCTCATCCTCCCTCTCTCTCCCTCACCCTCCCCTCACCCCTCCCTCCTCTCCCCCCCTCTCCCTCACCTCTCCCTCACCCACCCTCACCTACCTCCACTCTCCCTCCCCACCCCACCTACCTCACCTCTCCCTCACCCCTCCTCCACCTCCCTCCCACTCTCCCTCCTCTCCTCACTCTCCCTCACATCTCCCTCACCCTTTCTCACCATCCCTCACCCTCCCTTTCTCTCCTTCACCCCTCCCTCACTCTCCTCCACACCCTCCCCCACCCTTTCTCACCATCCCCTCACCCCTCCCCTCGCTCTCCTTCACCTCCCTCACCCACCCTCACCCCTCCCTCACTCTTCCTCACCTCTCCCCTCACCCTCCCCTCCTCCATCCCTCCCACCCCTCCCTCACCCTCCCCTCTCTCCCCTTCACCCCTCCCTCACTCTCCCTCCCCTCCTCCCTCACTCTCCCTCACCTCTCCCCTCACCCACCCCTCCCACCTACCTCACCTCTCCCTCACCTCCCTCCCCACCTCCCTCACTCTCCCTCGCTCTCCCCTCCTCTCACATCTCCCTCACCCTTTCTCCCCTGCATCCCTCACCCTCCCTCACCCTCCCTCTCTCTCCTTCACCCTCCCTCCCCACTCTCCCTCACATCTCCCTCACCCCTTTCTCACCATCCCTCACCCTCCCTCTCTCTCCTTCACCCTTCCTCCCTCTCCCCTCATCTCCTCACCCCTTTCTTCATCCCTCACCCTTTCTTACCATCCCTCACCTCCCTCTCTCTCCTTCACCCCTCCCTCACCCTCCCTCACCCTCCCTCACCTCCCCTCACCCCCCCTCACCCTTCCCTCACCCTTCCCTCCCACCCTCCCCACCCTCCTCACCATCCCTCACCCACCTTCACCTACCCCCTCCACCCCTCTCCTTCACCCTCCCTCCACTCTCCCTCTCCTCCCCTCCTCTCCCCACCTCTCCCCTCCCACCCCACCCCTCACCCACCTCCCACCTCTCCTCACCCCTCCCCTCACCCCTCCCTCACTCTCCCTCGCTCTCCCTCCTCTCCCTCACATCTCCCCCAACCTTTCTCACCATCCCTCACCCTCCCTCACCCTCCCTCTCTCTCCTTCACCCCTCCCTCCCCACTCTCCCTCATCTCCCTCACCCTTTCTCACCATCCCTCACCCCCTCCCCCTCTCTCCTTCACCCTTCCTCTCACTCTCCCCTCACATCTCCCTCACCCTTTCTACCATCCCCTCACCCTTTCTTACCATCCCTCACCCTCCCTCTCTCTCCCTTCACCCTCCCTCACCCTCCCTCACCCCCCCTCACCCTCCCTCACCCTCCCTCACCCCTTCCCTCACCCTTCCCCCCACCCTCCTTACCCTCCCTCTCACCCCTCCCCTCCCCTCCCCTCACCCCTCCCCTCACCCTCCCTCCACCCTCCCTCACCCTCCCTCCACCCTCCCTCACCCCTCCCCTCACCCCTCCCCTCTCACCCTCCCTCACCCTCCCCTCCCCCCTCCCTCACCCTCCCTCACCCTCCCCTCACCCTCCCTCACCCCTCCCTCCCACCTTCCCTCCCCACCTTCCCTCACCCCTCCCCTCCACCCTCCCTCACCCCTCCCTCACCCTCCCTCACCCTCCCTCGCCCCTTCCTCCCTCACACAGTAAATATATAATAAAAACCACAAAAACAAAAGGAGGAGGAGAAGGTAAGAGAAAGTGAGAGTGGGGAAGGGGAAAGATTGAAGATGTGTTATTCACCAAAATTCATATATACAAATTTTTTTTCACACGCTAAATTAAATGGTTGTAAAACAGTGCGATTAAAAGAGCGACATTAGTGGATTTTCTGTCTGTCTGTCTGTCTGTCTGTCTGTCTGTTGTCTGTGTGTGTGTGTGTGTGTGTGTGTGTGTGTGTGTGTGTGTGTGTGTGTCTGTGTGTGTGTGTGTGTGTAAATCCCACAGACAGACAGACACACCATCATCGTTGCAAGATCTCTGCACACTAACCGACAAACCCCCTTGCAAGAGAGGACAAAAATACCTGCAACTCTGCAACAAAAGGGCTTACAGCAACTAGAGAGAGAGGGGGAAGCTTTGCAACATAAAACAACGTCAAAATTCTTAACCTTTGCAACACATGAGAGACACTTCCAACAATAGGTGGATTTGCAACATAAACAACACTATGCAATAAAATAGTCATATGCAACACACAAACAACATAAATCTACCTACGTTGCAACATGTATGATAGATACTTGCAACAATATATTTACAAAGGGAAAATATAATAGAGTTTTTCTGTTCATGTTGCAAAATTGAGATAAAATCTTAATAATACTACAATTTGCAAGATAATATATGTAATCTTACTATGCAACAAATAAAAAAACACGCAACAATAAACAAGTAAAGAGATATTCCTCAAGCAATACATTAGACGTATTTACAAAAAAATTTACACACCATATATTACTTTGCAACATAAAACAATATTACGAGTTTATACAAGTTGCAAAAAACTCCAGCACCAGACGCAGCATTGCAACAAACACACTACAGAAACTACTTGTAACAATGAGAGAATTACCTGCAACTCAGCAATACGTAACTTCTAG
>NW_024733231.1:3732794-3735294 GCF_018991925.1 Homarus americanus
TTAATTCCTCCACAGGTAGTTCTGGTGTGAATCTTTTTTATTTTATATCTGTCTAAAAAGTTAAGATGATTAAAGTTTGATCTCTCTCTCTCTCTCTCTCTCTCTCTCTCTCTCTCTCTCTCTCTCTCTCTCTCTCTCTCTTTTTTTTTTTTTTCTTTAACTTCATACAAAGATTTTCTGGGTTTTGTTTAAGAAGCCATTTTTTAATGAGATAATTGAATAAGGTGGAAAAAGAGGTTAAATTGTAAACCTTTCCTCAAAATTTTCTCTGTTTTAATACATCATTAATTAAAAAGTACATTGAAATTCCATAAAAGTTCACTAAGCCTTTTATTAAAGATTTCATAAAAAGTATAAAAATAAAAAGACCTCACCAACCATTTTCCTCAAGTGCATTTTTATGAATATAATCTAAAGATCCTAAAAAGGATCCACAAGCCACGATTATTGTGTAAAAGGCCTAAATTTCCAAAAGATCCTGGGCCACGGACTATTGTGTAAAGATATATTGTGTGGTTTTTTCATAAAATCAAAGATAATTTAAGGCCACCAGCCGACTGTTGTGTGAAAGATAAAATCCAGAAACCATTTCTCAGGTCGGTGTATAAAAAAATAGTAAGACCACAGGCCAGCCAGACTATTGGCTAAGACCATATGACATAAAAGACCCTCCACAAAAACTTTTCAGCCGTAAGAGAGATAACTGTAGAGCCGCTTTTACTAAACCTTTTATTTTTTCCTGTTAGTTCTGAAAAAATGATGTGTGTGGGTGTGTGTGTGTGTGTGTGTGTGTGTGTGTGTGTGTGTGTGTGTGTGTGTGTGTGTGTGTGTGTGTGTGTGTGTGTGTGTGTGTGTGTGTTTTGTGTGCGTGTGTGTGTGTGTGTGTGTGTGTGTGTGTGTAAAGTAGACAGTAAGAGAGAAAAGGTATGAGAAAGGAAGAAAAGTGAAAGTGAGAGAAAGTGAAAGTGAGAGAAATTGAGAGAAAGTAAGAGAAATTGAGAGAAATTGAGAGAAAATAAGAGAAAGTGAGAGAAAGTAAGAGAAAATGAGAGAAAGTAGAAGAGAGAAAGTGAACGAAAGTGAAAGAAAGTGAGAGAAAGTAAGATGATTAACCACCCTCCTCCTTGTACCCAACACCGTCCTCGACATTAACCTAATTACAACAATAAATATAAACTTTTTTTTCACCCTTTCGATTCAAGAACTTTCTTTAACCTAAAACTTTCACCAAAAAAGTATATTTCCCCTCCTGAAACTTTCTTTTATATGTAGGCTAAATATATATATTGGTCTTTAAACTTTTTTATCGTTAAATTATACTTTTTGTTATATAAGTGTGTGACGGAAAAAAGCATAGACTGTCATTAAACTTTTTTTAAGTGTAAAGTAAAGGAGAAAAAGTATAATTAGCTTCATGTGGGGAAAGTATATGTATGGGTGTTATACTTTTTGCTATAAGTGTGTCTAGGAAAAAGTAAATATAACTTGTATCATACTTTTACCTGTGAGTGTATGTGTGTAGTTAAAAAGTATATATATATTGTAATTAACTTTTTCATATAAGTAAGTTTAAGGAAAGTATATAATATTTTGTTATTATAATTTTTCCTATAAGTTTGTAGGAAAAATTATATACCTCCATAAAAACTTTGTCATAAATTTAGGATAAAAATATATATATTTTTCTATCTGCCCAGGAAAAAAGTATAAATATTATCCATAAACTTTCTCCTAAAAGTATAAAAAGTACATATATTCCCTCTAAACACATACAGGTAAAAATCACACACAAAATTAATAAAAAAGTGTATATACTTTACTAATTTGACTCCACGAAAGATATTCAATTTAGTATCATAAAACACATCCTCTTCACAACTTTTTCTCAGGGGTTAAAACTTTCCCGAAAAAAGTTTAAGTTTATTCAGCATCATTAAACTTTTGTGTGTGTGTGTGTGTGTGTGTGTGTGTGTGTGTGTGTGTTTGTGTCTGTCTGTGTGCGTTTTAAATATTACCTGGAATTAGCTCTTAAGTAATTTTAACCTGTGGGGGGAAAAATATTAAATAATTTTTTGTTACGTCTTTGTTAAGGACTTTTTTTTATTATTAAATTTTTATCTGAAAGAATATAAAAGGAATAAATTTACTTAGATATTTACATTACTTAAAATAACTCATGTCTGTCTGTCTGTCTGTCTGTCTGTCTGTCTGTCTGTCTGTCTCATCACCATTATTACTTTCTACTTTAATCTTTTTTCTCTTATACTTTATCTATGTTACCTCTTTATCACCCTCTCTCTACATCACCATTATCTCTATCTACTCTTTCATCATCTTTATTCTATACTATTTCTCACATTTCTCTCTCCCTTTACGTTAAATTATCATATTATTATAGTTTACCTTCTATTACCATTAAAGAAAACGATATGAAGGGAAGACTCAACTATTTCTTACTTGGGGTCTGTTTCGTCACTCGTTGTATGTATAGGCCCCTAGT
>NW_024733231.1:3737794-3870294 GCF_018991925.1 Homarus americanus
TTCCTGCTCTTCTTCCTCTTTTTCAGCCTTTTCCTCCCCTTCTTCTTCTTCCTTCCCTTCTTCCTCTTCCTCCTCCTCCTCCTCCCACGTAATCTATTTAATGATTTCTCCCGCGCTTTAGTCTCTCCTTAGCAACCGTGAAACATCAGATGCTAAGAATGGTTGCTAGGGTGATGTTAGACACACACACACACATACACACACCTCACACCTCTACCCCCTACCCCTTCTACCCCCCTTAAATCCACCCATTAACATCCCTACCATTATCCTTTCACCTAACCTAACCTAACCAAACCCCCATTTACCCTTTTCTATAAACATTTCATATTTTTCCGTCTACCTCCTACTCACACGACACAGATGATCAGCCAATCAGAAAATAAATCTACCTTTCCCTCCCCAATTTTCTCAGGTGTAAAAAAGTGGTAACCTAATTAACCTGGTCGGCAAGGTAGTATTAGAAGTCCCAGGTAAAAATATAACATAGTTCCTCCTGGAGGTGGGGGGAGAGGGAATGGGCGAGTGAGTGGGGAGAGGGGGAAGAAGAGAGGGATGAGGGGAAGAGGAACGAGATAAAGACAGGAGAGTGAGGAGGAGGTGGAGGTGGAAAGGGTTAGATGGGGGGGAAGTGAGGGAGGAAAGAAGGGGGGGGGGAAGGGAGAAAGAGGGAGAACTTCAAGCTAGCTGATTCAACAAAGAAAAAACAAGAAACAAAACAAAACTCAGCGCATTACCTTACCAAAATCATAACACAGGAAATCATTACATAATCACACAGGTAAATCAACAAAGGAAATCATCATAGCACAAAAACACAGGTAAATCCAGACTAATTACACACAGGTAAACCACGTTAAAATACCTCGATAAAAAGACGTAAATTATCCCACAATAATGAGACAATATTTTGGGTAATAATTATTTTCCTTTGACTGGTTTTTGCAATGCATTTTTTTTCCCCACTTTTGATGATATTGTATTTCAGATGAGAGCCTATTGTATTGTTCAAATGTATGATGTATTATGTATTTATTGACTATAGACGTTGAAAATTCATCTCTTCTGGTGATATACTTTTTTGTGGAGTTGTATGAAAGGGAAAGTCTGTATAGTTGTATTATTGTATTAGTTGTGTTACTTGTTTTTGTATTATGAAATATATTTGAGATTTATATAGGTTTTTGCGAGTTATTTAATATCACACTTATTATTATTATTATTATTATTGTTATTATTATTATTATTATTATTATTATTACTACTATAATTATCATCATCATCATTACTAACAACAATCTAACATCAATAACCAGAAAACTAACAGTACATGCAAAACAAAATACCTTGACCATACATCAAGAAAGAATTAAACCACTTCTTTCACTTCATTCACCTCACAGTACTTCATTCATTAATATAAATACCAAAATTCCTTCAACTAACACGATAAGTTTTTCTCTACAGCACTAAGATATTGGTGGTCTCTTGGCTTCATGGCTTCTGGGTAATTTGCACTGAATAAATATTGTATTGTACTAACTTAAACAAGAAGGTTAACGTTGACGATTTGCGATAGGTATCATTCACATTATTGTAGTTTTACATTTTTACACTTTGGGATGGGTTGGGTTAGGTTAGGTTAGGTTAGGTTAGGTTAGGTTAGGATAGGCAATGTTAGGTTAGGTTAGACCCCAGAGCAAAGCGAGTGAGTTCCCTGGTGAGTATTGGTGAAATTTAGAAGTGTTTTAAAGGTATTAGAGGTGTTACAGGTGTTATAAAGGTGTGTTAGAGTATTATAAAGGTATTAGAGGTGTTGCAGGTGTTATAAAGGTGTGTTAGAAGTATTATAAAGAGGTGCTAGAGGTGTTACAGGTATACATTGCAGTATATGTGTATAAATTGATACTACTAATTAATTAACCTACAGGAATAAACACGTCAAAAGGTCAGGTCAGCTACGTACCTTTAAACTGACCTTCACACGCACTGAACTGACTTCCAACACAAGGTAAACTTTCCGTGCCAGAGGTCAAGTTAAAGCAGCTGCCTTCAGTATATTTTTCTTTCTGTCCTACCCACTGGTTCGACATTGGATTTGGTTAGGTTAGGTTTGGTTAGGTTAAGTTTGATTACAGGTTAGGTTAGGTTACATTAGGTTAAGTTTGGTTGCAGGTTAGGTTAGGTTAGGTTAAGTTTGATTACAGGTGGGTGAAGTTTGATTACAGGTTAGGTTAGGTTATATTAGGTTAAGTTTGGTTTATGGGTTAGGTTAGGTTAGGTTAGGTTAGGTTAAGTTTGATTACAGGTTGGTGAGAGTTTGATTACAGGTTAGGTTAGGTTACATTAGGTTAAATTTTGGTTGCAGGTTAGGTTAGATTAGGTTAGGTTAGGTTAAGTTTGATTACAGGTTAGGTGAAGTTTGATTACAGGTTAGGTTAGGTTACATTAGGTTAAGTTTGGTTGCAGGTTAGGTTAGGTTAGATTAAATTAGTTAATGACGATACATGAAATAACACAGGTAAGTTTCTATTATTATTATTATTCTTATCTTAATCACCAAATTAACTGCATCATCATCATTAATTACTCTACAATTATCATTATTGTCACCTGCTTCGGTAATACTATTATCATTATTATTATTATTATTATTTCTATGATTAATATTACCACCAATTATCACTACCACCCCTTATATCTATATTATCTTGTGTTATTCATCTAGATGCCTAGCCCTGTAAAGCTACACTAAGCAGCAAACCAAGCTACACTAAAACAAACCCAAGCCAAGCCTAACCTAACCAAACCAAGCCTAGCCAGCCCAGCCCCAGGCAGAGCCTGGCACAACACAACCTAACACAACACAACCCAGAGCCCAGCCAAGCCTGGCAAGCCAAGCCAGAGCCAAGCCAAGCCTAACCAAACCTAACCTAACCTAACCAGCCTAGCCAACCCAAGCCAAGCCAAACCAAGCCAGCAAACACAACCAAGCCTGGCACAACCCGAGCCAGCCTGGCCAGCCCCAGAAGCCAAGCCAAGCCTAACCAGAGCCTAGCCTAACCTAACCCAGAGCCAGAGCCAAGCCAAGCCAAGCCAAACCTAACCAGAGCCCTGGCCTGGCCTGGCCAAGGCCAGGCTGGCCGGCCCAGGAGGCCAAGGCCAGGCCTGGCAGGCCTGGCCTGGCCTGGCCAGGCCAGGCCAGGCCAGGCCAGGCCAGGCCAGGCCTGAAGCCCAGGCCTGGCACAGCACAGCCCAGGCCAGGCCTGGCCAGCCCAGGCCAGAGCCAGGCCTGGCCAGGCCTGGCCAGGCCTGGCCTGGCCTGGCCAGGCCAGGCCAGGCCAGGCCAGGCCAGGCCAGGCCAGGCCAGGCCAGGCCAGGAGGCCAGGCCAGGCCTGGCCAGGCCTGGCCTGGCCTGGCCAGGCCAGGCCTGTGGCCCAGGCCAGGCCAGGCCTGACCAGGCCTGGCCTGGCCTGGCCTGGCCTGGCCAGGCCAGGCCAGATGGCCCAGGCCAGGCCAGGCCTGGCCAGGCCTGGCCTGGCCTGGCCAGGGCCCAGGCCAGGCCAGGCCAGGCCAGGCCTGGCCAGGCCTGGCCTGGCCTGGCAGGCCAGGTGGCCGGCCCCAAGGCCAGGCCAGGCCTGGCCAGGCCTGGCCTGTGGCCTGGCCAGGCCAGGCCAGGCCAGGCCAAGGCCAGGCCAGGCCTGGCCAGGCCTGGCCTGGCCTGGCCAGGCCAGGCCTGGCGGCCCCAGGCCAGGCCAGGCCTGGCCAGGCCTGAAGCCGGGCCTGGCCTGAAGCACAGCCCAGGCCAGGCCAGGCCAAGGTAGGCAGGCCAAGGCCAGGCCAGGCCTGGCCGGGCTGGCCTGGCCACATTAGGCCAGCCTGGCTGGCAGGCCAGGCCAGGCCTGGCAAGGCTGGCCACAACTGGCAGAGCCAAGGCCAGGCCAGGCTGCAGGCCAGGCCTGGCTTACAAGCGCAAGCACAACCTGGCCAGGCCAGGCCACAACCCGGCCCAGGCCAGCCTGGCTTGGCCCAGGCCAGGCCAGGCCTGGCCAGGCCTGTAGCCAGGCAACCCAGGCCAGGCCAGGCCAGGCCAGGCCCAGGAGCCCTGGCCAGGCTTGGCCCAGGCCCAGGCCAGGCCAGGCCAAGCCGAGCCAAACCTAACCTAACCAAACCAAACCAAACCAAATCATAACATTACATCAGATATTTCTATTTAAAAGTACCGGTAAAATGAAAGTGATTACAAGGTCTATTATTCCCAAAGAAGCAAACACCTTGGCATATACCATTGCATAAATAACACCAAATCAATGTTTACAGTTCCACGTCAAGCACATTACCTTCATCGTCTCGGCCAATCCAGAATGAGGAGGGAGGTGCAGGTGACATATGATTGGTTGGTGCTGGGAGGATGGAATAGAGGATTCCCCAAGCCTCCGTCTCGATATTATTGTGAGAGTCGAGGGAGAAACGCTGGGCAGGCACACGTGAAGAAGAACAGTGAGAGACAGGTGAGAGACAGGTGAGAGAAATGTGAGGAGCAGGTGAGAGAAATGTGAGGACGAATTGAGAGACAGGTGAGAGAAATGTGAGGGACAGGTGAAACAAGGGAGAAGGTAGAAGTAGTGTTGGTTCGGTAGAGAGATGGTGAGACAGTGGGTGAGAGATGAGGAGAGGCAAGCCTAATCTATTTGGCGAATCCCACAACAAGAGCCTAACCAAGCACCAACCAACATCTCCTAATATATGTGTTGATCATTGTCTTGTATAATGCTTATTTTAGTTTCCTCACCCAAGCTGTCCCCGTAATTTACATACCTCGCCTATAGTGTTTAAAGGGATGGTATGTGGTATGATGGGTCATTTATATAATTCTAATGAGCCCTAGTTGTAATAGACCTTTAGTTGTGACAGGCTCTAGTTCTGACCAGGTCCTAGTACTAATGAACCGTCATAATAGACCCCCCAGTTGTAATAGACCCGTCCTAATAGATCCCTAGTCCTAATAGACCCGTCATAATAGACCTCCAGTTGTAATAGGCCCCAAACCTAACCATTAACTTCAGGTCACAATTGTTTTATCTTACGAGACGACAATTTAGATTTGAGAAGCGTGTTGACAGTGTGTGTGTGTGTGTGTGTGTGTGTGTGTGTGTGTGTGTGTGTGTGTGTGTGTGTGGGGTGTGTGTGTGTGTGTGTGGTGTGTGGGTGGGTATGTGTCTTAATTGTTATCTAAACACTTTCTTGTCGTTTTCTCTCCTCTCTCTCTCTCTCTCTCTCTCTCTCTCTCTCTCTCTCTCTCTCATCAACATCATCTAATTACAGAGGGACTAAGGATGGCTCTGGGTGCCTGGTGGCTGCCATTACTCCTTCTCCCGTGGCACTGTTTGGGAGACACTTACCAATTCTACAAGGTTAGTGTCTCTATTGTCTGATCAGTGTCTGTGATTAGTGTCTGTATGTCTGTTGAACCTTTGTGTGTGGATGTGTGTGTGTGTGTGTGTGTGTGTGTGTGTGTGTGTGTGTGTGTGTGTGTGTGTGTGTGTGTGTCTGAGGAGGGTAACTCTAAACTGTGCAATAAAACATTTAACATTTTTCATATGTGAATTCGTATAAACACGCACACACGTCTGCCATCCTTATCGACACACACACACACACACACACACGGTGATATTTTACATACTAAAAACTATCATCAGCAGTGTGTGTGTGTGTGTGTGTGTGAACCTTTCCGGAGATCAAATAGCATGATAGAGTCGGTTAATGTATTCGGCAGGATAGTTTTTACGTGAGTCTTAATGCTCAACACGACAGTACGAGATATTGAAGTGAGTTTATACATGTTAACTTACTTTGTGTATGATGCTGAAGGGATTGTATACATGTTAGAGGGGGGTTTATACATGCTAGGGGTAAGTCTATACATGTGTAGGGTAAGTTTATACATGCTAGAGGTGAGTGTATACATGTTAAGGCAAGTTTATACATGTTCAGCTGCTTTATGTATCATGTTGAAGGGATTTTATACATTAAAGCCGAGATATAGTACTTCTATATCTGTCAATCTATTTCATTTTGTCTCCTTCCTCTGATACACGATTAAAAAACCCCACATAATTATCGGTAATCAACTTCAACTTTTCGCAAAACAAAAACAAAAAAGTTCCAAGAGAAAATTACTCCCAGGAAGATTTTTCTTAATTTATTTATTTTTGGTGATGACATTTAAAATACTTAGGTAATTTTCACGAATAACCAGTAGTGTCCCTTGTTCCTGGTGAGCCAACGCGTGGAGGTGTAGTGTAAGTCATAGCTCTGACATTAGTGTGTGTGTGTGTGTGTGTGTGTGTGTGAGTGAATACGAGTGTGTTTTGGAATGTTATTAATACCACATCAGCTGTTTAGTATTGCGTGCTGGGAGGGGAGGGAGGGAGGGAGAGGGAGGGAAGGAGGAGGAGGGAGGGAGGGAGGGTTACAGTGTAGAGAGAAGAATTTGGGGGGGAAGGGGAGGAGAGAGTTAGGTCACATGTGTGCATGTTCTAAAAAAAAAAAAAAACTTAGAGTTAGGTTAATTATAAAAAGCAAAATAAAACTAGGTTGTACAATCTTAAAAAATAAAATAATTAAATAAAACTAATTAATTCTTTAACACAAAAAAAATCCGCATTAAAGTAGGAATTATGGCTCAGAGTAACAGTAAACATGCAAGGGGAGGAGAGGGGAGGGAGAGAGGAGATGGGAGGGGGAGGGAGAGAAGGGAGAGGGAGGGACAGGAGAGAAGAGAGGAGATGGGAGGGAGGAGAGAGAGAGGAGGAGGGGGAGAGAGAGAAGGGAGAGAGAGGGGGTGGAGGGGAAGAGAGGAGACGGAAAGGGGAAGGGAGAGGGAGAGAGGGGGGTAGGTAGGAGGGGGAGGAGGGGGAGGGTGTACGCTTCATGATCGTGTTTTCGTTTCACATACATAGAAAAAAATCCTCATGTGTACAGATTCACAACACCGCGACTTTACATCACTTTGGTGGGTCCAGTTCAAAGGTGTCTCTCCTCCCCCTCCCTGGTGTTATGTTACCTTATGTGATCGTGGTTTAGTTTTACCTGAAGATTAACCACCCTAACTTAACTTAAGGTAAAGCTTAAGTTTAGCTTAGGTTAATGGTTGGGTTAAGTTCAACGCTAGTTTAGGCCATTAAGGCTTAAGATCAGATCAGGTTTAGTGATAGTTTAAGCTTTTGTGGATTTAAAGGAAGTTCAAATTTGGTTTAAGAAGACCTTAAATAATATGGTTTGAGTGTATTTTGAGTACGATTAAATCTAGTCAAACTAAGTTAATATTAAGCCACGTTGCTGAAATAATCTTAAGTAACTCAACAGTCAGTATTAAGAAGTCTAAGAGTATTAACTTGATCAACTAACAACTTCAAGACAACTTTCCAATAAACCAGATTAAATAAGTCAATTTTAAAAGTTTAATTTTCTTTAGCCTCGGCTGTCGTGTTTGGGGGGCGGGGAGGGGAGCAAAGGATTGATGACGTCATATGAGCAAGGACCAATCAGTGAGACAAAAGTGTACGCAAACTAACTCACTGATGACGTCATATGAGCGAGGACCAATCAGCGAGACAAAAGTGTACGCAAACTAACTCACTGATGACGTCATATGAGCAAGGACCAATCAGCGAGACAAAAGTGTACGCATTTAACTCACTGATGACGTCATATGAGCGAGGACCAATCAGTGAGACAAAAGTGTACGCAAACTAACTCACTGATGACGTCATATGAGCGAGGACCAATCAGTGAGACAAAAGTGTACGCAAACTAACTCACTGATGACGTCATATGAGCGAGGACCAATCAGCGAGACAAAAGTGTACGCAAACTAACTCACTGATGACGTCATATGAGCAAGGACCAATCAGCGAGACAAAAGTGTACGCATTTAACTCACTGATGACGTCATATGAGCGAGGACCAATCAGCGAGACAAAAAGTGTACGCAAACTAACTCACTGATGACGATATATGAGCGAGGACCAATCAGTGAGACAAGAGACAATACATAAAGCTAACTTCCACTGATGACGTCATGAGCGAGACCAATCAGCGAGACACAAGATATTCACCGTTGTTAGTAATACATGCCTATATAATAAAAGATATATTACCTATATTACCCCGTCTTATATAGGAATAAAGAAACAAAATATATATTCATATAAAATACTAATATAAGTTGAGGGTAAAATATAGACACATTTCTCTAAAAGGACTAAAAATAGAGTATATAAAGTGTTAGTAACTGGTAAAATATATTGAATTTATGTATTTTCACATTGAATAGTATAACACTTCAACTGGTGATAGCGCGATGTTACTTCTCTTTATTTCTTCATTTATCTCTTCGTCATCTATTTATCTAATGGTTAATTGATGATTGTTTTTCACTTGAGTTTGTTTTCGGTTCACAATATACAGAAAAAACTGGGGTAATGTTATGAAGGTTGACACACCCTCCCGTCCTGGTGCCGTCGTCTCTCTAGTCCACTGGAACACGTTGGCGGGATTTTCAATGTTGCGATTGTTTACTCAATTCTAAATTATATGATAAAAATCGTTTTTTAAATAAGATTAGATATTACATTATTATATGCAAGAGTTCTCACAGAAAAATATCTTTTTATTTTTTTACTGGTAAGCTTATGTTGACGAGATAAAGTTGTTTACGGCAAGATTTTAGAAATTGCGATTTTCTTTCATAAACTATTTTTTTAATAAATGAATAAAATAATAATACAGTGATTAAATAAAAAGTATATTTTCTTATATTATATTGAGTGTTACTAGAAAAATAATTAAATTAATCTCACTCAAGAATTTTAATATTAAAAATCGTCACTTGAACAAGACAACGGATCTTAGCCAAAACTTCATCTTATGATTTGAAAAAGACGTTTATTGAAGGTAATTTATACCTGGAAATCGTAAATACTTGAATTTGTTATTACTCAAGAGATGATTCCTATTGGCTGCTGTGTATTTACGGCCAACAGGTATGATTGGCAGGCGACACTTCGCTAATTGGAGGCGATTATAAAGATATATTGAGTATCTTTCAGTATACTAGACTTTGATGTACACACACCTCGTTATAGTCTCATTATGATAGAAACGACGTTAAAATTTCACTAAGCTTCTCAAGTATATATAAATCATGAGGTTTTATCAAAATTATAATCGCCAGGAGATAAATTACACTAAATAATTTTATAAGGACGTATCCCCTCCGCAAATCATTTGTTTTGCCTCTGACGTACAAATAATTTTTATCCTGTTGCATATCTGAATAATTACTCTTAATTGTACGAAAGGTAATTTATTGCTAATAAAAGTTATTAAATACAGCAAAAATATATGAATTGTGTATGACATTGGATAAAATGGAGATAATATATAAAGAAGCTGTACGATACTTTCCCATCGTATCGTCTGAACAACTAATCATCCAATCAGCGTCGTCATAGCCTGTTTGTGTTTACATAACCAGCTTAGTGTAATCAGTAAACGATATTAACGACAACAGAGAATAGTTAATCATAGCTATACATTCTTTACCAAATAATTAATTACAATTGACAAATGGCATCTCGCATCACTCAGGCAAAAACAGAACAATACGGTATTTACAGTTATTACAAAACTCATAAATTCATAACAACTAAAACATATTTGCAATTAGTTTATTCCAACTCTGGGAATGCAATAAATATTTAGTCAACAGTTAACTGCCACACGAATAAAAAACATTTTTAATAATATTTCTAAACTATTATATATCAATTAAAGGATAAAATTTTTTTAAAAGTTAAGGTGTTCATGTGTATATATCAACATAGCATGAATATTACCTATGTTAATTTTGTCTCTAACTGGTGCTAAGTGACCGTATCTAATTAAACTATCAATGTTAATTTTTGAATTTTAATTATATATTTACAGTATGTGTGGAGGATTAAACTTACACAAAATTTACAAGCTATACACACATACAACCCCACACAATACAAGAGCCTCGTAGGCTGTCACAACTAATTGATTCACTATTGAAACCTTTAAGACAAGTGATACTAAACATGGAAACATTGGATTACGTTAACACTGCATAAACGCATATAAAACTAACACTGGAAATTAACTAACGTGAAGCAACACTGAATTGCTTAAATGTAACTGGCAAATACTGATGGACATAAATAGAGACATAAATAGGTACTGACATGGAGCCCATACCACATTGGTGGCGACAGGAACAACACAAGTAAGTAACAGGTGACGAGGTGTCACTCAAGGATGTGAACTGTATGACAAGAGGACTGGCGAACTGTTGGTGGGTCTATACTGTATATAAGGTCGGCTCCGCCACGACCCGCCGGTGGGTCGTTTAACGACTCTGAGATGGTCGTTAGAAGGGAGCAAGAAGAGATGCTTGTTACAATACTAAATGGGTTGAACAAATAATAACAGTTAAAACCTTAACAGCACAGGGTTAAGGTGACTAGAATATATAATAGTAAAATACAACAACATCATTACAGGAATAATATGGAACAACATGGGGGCGTGTTATATATATAACAATGAAAAATACCACGGGTCGTAACAACACACAGAAGGTGATTCACTATTAATAGCTTCTATAACCCACCGGCCATTATCTTATCATTAAAACAACAGCTGAAGTGGGTTAGGTTAGGGTGTTGAATCTTCAGATGAAATAAATTGAAGAGTTAATCTTCCAGTTGATTCCAAAAACTGTATACATACAGCATATACATAGACAGTACAGGTATACATACAACATACATAACGCACTACAAACTACATAAATACCACATATTCTCTACTTACTACATAACACTATCTTGCCCCAGTTCTTCTACAGCAACAGCACAGTGTCACCCTTATCGAAGTCTGTAATACCTCGCGGCCTCTCCCTCACCCTCTCATACTGTGGCCTCCTGGCCAGCCCAGGGTCAAGAGGCCGCCTGTACTATTCTTCAGGGTGCCCAGTGAGTGAGTTGGTTTACTGTTGATTGGCTACGGAGTTTATTTCAGTTAATGATTGATTTTTTATTGTTAATCTGATTTAACTTAATCTAACTAACCTAACTTATCTTCTTTCTCCTCTTCTTCCTCCATCTCTACCTCCTCCTCCTCCTCCTCCTCTTCCCACCACCACCTCCATCACCATCTCCTCCTCCACCTCCTCCTCCTCCTCCTCCTCCCACCTCCTCCTCTTCCTCCTCCTCCTCCTCTTCCACCTCCTCCTCCACCATCTCTCCTCCACCTCCTCCTCTTCCTCCTCCTCCTCTTCCACCACCACCTCCACCACCATCTCCTCCTCCACCTCCTCTCCTCCTCCTCCTCCTCCACCTCCTCCTCCACCTCCCCTCCACCTCCTCCTCTTCCTCCTCCTCTCTTCCACCTCCTCCTCCACCACCATCTCTCCTCCACCTCCTCCTCTTCCTCCTCCTCCTCTTCCACCACCACCTCCACCACCATCTCCTCCTCCACCTCCTCCTCCTCCTCCTCCTCTTCCACCACCACCTCCACCACCATCTCCTCCTCCACCTCCTCCTCCTCCTCCTCTTCTACCACCACCTCCACCACCATCTCCTCCTCCTCCTCCTCCTCCTCCTCCTCCTCCTCCTCCTCCTCTTCCACCACCACCTCCACCACCATCTCACCTCCCACCTCCTCCTCCTCCTCCTCCTCCTCCTCTTCCACCACCCACCTCCACCACCATCTCCTCCTCCACCTCCTCCTCCTCCTCTTCCCACCACCACCTCCACCACCATCTCCTCTCCACCTCCTCCTCCTACCTCCTTCTTCCCTCCTTCCAGATGGGCGGTGTCTCCTATACCTTTGGTCCACTCCCACAAGGGGCGGCACTGCAGGACGTGGGCGGTGACATGATAATAGCACACACTAATGGCACCATCTTGGAGGACTTGGCACTCCAATGCTAGAGGTCACGGGAATACCCAACCATACAGACTACCCCGTGCCCTATAGTGCCCTGGTAAGTGTGTGTGTGAGTGTGTGTGTGTGAGGGTGTGGCTATGTGTGTGTGTGTGTGTGTGTGTCAATGTTCAATATAATCAATACATATCTTTCATTATCTTATTAATTATTAAAAGTTATTATCAATTTTATTATTATTATATATTTTATCCTTTTCTTCCCTCCCCATCCTCCTTCCTATATCCCCGACCTATTCCTATCTCTTCTCTCCTCCCACCTATCTCCCCAACTCAAAAATCCCTCCTACCTATCTCTCTCTTCCCTCCCAACTCCCCACCCTCCTCCCACCCATCTCCCCCAACAGGTGGACGGAACTCTAGGCACACGGACCTCTAAATACGACTGTCACTACAGAGGCCAGCCAGGGGATCCCCACATCACCATAAACCTGAGACAAGAAGACTATCACCCTCATTGTCGTCACTGCTTCCATCAGTCACCGTGCGCCGAGCTTCAAGAGCTTAGAGATATATGTTAGTTACCCCTTGAGATAGAAACGTTTTTCTTTGATGCTGTGGTTTTATGTGTTTTGGGGACTTTAACTACTAGACAACAACTATTAATGGTTGTTAGAAGTAAGTTTATGTAGGATTATTTGTTGTTTATATGTGTTTTGGGGACTTTAACTACTAGACAACAACTATTTATGGTTGTTAGAAGTAAGTTATGTAGGATTGTTGTTGTTTATGTGTGTTTGGGGACTTTAACTACTAGACAACAACTATTAATGGTTTGATAGAAATAAGTTTATGTAGGATTGTTGTTGTTTGTATGTGTTTTGGGACTTTAACTACTAGACAACAACTATTTATGGTTGTTAGAAGTAAGTTCATATAGGATTGTTGTTGTTTATATGTGTTTTGGGGACTTTAACTACTAGACAACAACTAATGTAGTCATTGACATCAAAAACAGGCATCATTTACAAATATGTCCCTTATTTACAAAGTTCTTTTCATTTACAGATTAACGACACCACGATGATTTACAGCCTTATTTACAAAAGTTGCTTCATTTACAGGTGGGCAACACAGGTAACTACACTTTACGGGACTCCTTAATTACCACGACCAACACGGAGTACAGTCATATCCTATTTCTCTACCAGTTCCCAAGTAAGGATCCCAGAGTCCTATCTTGTTGGGGCGTATCCTCAAGTCCTATGGGGGTGTAGGGGAGGTGGTGGTGGTGGGTGTTGGGGTGGTGGTGGTGGGTGGGGGTGGTGGTGAAGTGTAAGAGTGGTGGGGTGTGTAGGGAAAGGTGGTGGGGTCTGGTGTAGGTGGTGGAAGTGTAAGTGGTGGGGTGTGGAGGTGGTGGGGTCGGGTGTAGGTGGTGGGGGTATGGTGGGGTGTGTAGGGAGAGGTGGTGGGGGTCTATTTGTGAGTGGTGGAGGGTGTAAGGTGGTGGGGGTGTGGAGTGGTGGGGTGGTGGTCGGAGTGTAGGTGGTGGGGGTGTAGGTGGTGGGGGATGTAGATGATGGTTAAGGGTGTAAATTGTGGTTGATTGTTGTCAGAAGTAAGAGATGGAATAGTTGTAGTAGTAGTAGTAGTAGTAGTAGTAGTAGTAGTCAGCATTGTGTTACAGAACTAATTACAGTCACCCCTCCGTTACAGTGGCGGCTATTTAAGGACAGTACATAACCTTCCACAGACTTACTCATCAGGAGGCAGCATCGCCCTGTGTCACGTCAGGTGTACGAGGTAGCGACGGACGGAATGTATGGACAATAGCGGTGGACAGGTGTATGGACAGGTGTTTCATATTGATGAGTTTCTCTGCCGCCGCTCTCTCTCTCTCTCTCTCTCTCACGAATGTAAACAATGGAAAATCAAATTGCGTTCGTAAAAATTAAGACTTAAATATAGTAGGAAATAATAATAATAATAATAACGCAAATAGATAGAATATAGTAAAATATATAGATTAACATTGACATAATTACTAAGACAACGTAGGCAAACAAACAATAATAAACAAAATAAAAATATCATAGAGACCTTATTATCCTTCGGGCTATCGAGGTTAAAATAACAATGAAAATAATAACCCCCAAATAACGATAACAACTGAAACAACAACAAGTATAGAGATTTACAAAGACCAAACCAGATAAACGGGACTGAATTCCCACGAAGGGTTGACACAGCCTTGGTGACTGGAGGGGCCAACTACAACTTGAGGGGACTAGTCTGACTCTCCCTGAGCTTATCATCTGGACGCTACCAGACCAAAACAAACATTCCAACTTGGATTTGTGTCTCATCGGTTTTATTTTCTTTTGACTTTTATTGGATTCATCAACCTCGGCGAATGGTGACATCGCCGACGTAAACAGTAATTGACTGGTTTAACTTTGTTTTATTGTTTTTATTTGGTGTTAATTTATAAGTTGGGTTTGGTTAGGTGTACGTTAGGTTTTGATTAGGTTTGGTTAGGTTAGGTTAGGCAGGTATACACGGGTAGTGAGGAGAAGAGGAAGGTGGTCACAATGCCTCGTCATTACCAGGCACTATGAGTCTCATTGGCACCACCCGACACTCCCGTCATGCACCAGCTGGACGCATGTCTGCACCAGCTGGACCTTATCTCATGCACCAGCTGGACACTGTCGTGCCAGCTGGACCTGTCATGCACCAACTGGACCTGTCATGCACCAGCTGGACCTGTCATGTTCCAGCTGGACCTGTCATGTACCAGCTGGACCTGCAATAAATGCACCAGCTGGACATGTCATGCACCAGCTGGACGTGTCGCCACACCAGCTGGACCTGTCATGCGCCAGCTGGACCTGCCACACCAGCTGGACCTGTCATGCACCAGCTGGACCCTTGTCATCACACCAGCTGGACCTGCACCATACACCAGCTGGACCCTATCATGCACCAGCTGGACCCGTGTACCAGCTGGACCTGTCATGCACCAGCTGGACCTTGCCATACACCAGCTGGACCTTATCATGCACCAGCTGGACCCGTCATGCACCAGCTGGACCTGTCATGCACCAGCTGGACCTGCCGCTTTCCCCACCAGCTGGACCTGTCATGCACCAGCTGGACCATATCATGCACCAGCTGGACCCGTCATGCACCAGCTGGACCTTGTCATGCACCAGCTGGACCCTTGCCACACATACACCAGCTGGACCTGTCATACACCAGCTGGACCCGTCATCACCAGCGCTGGACCCGTCATGCACCAGCTGGACCTGTCATGCACCAGCTGGACCTGCCATACACCAGCTGGACCCGTCATCACACCAGCTGGACCGTCATGCACCAGCGCTGGACCCGTCATGCACCAGCTGGACCTGTCGTACCAGCTGGACCCGTCATGCAGTCTCAAAAATCAAGAGTAAAATTTATCTTACGAGAATCTTAAGAATCTCGTCTTGGGATTCAATTGGTAGAATCCACGTCTATAAGGGCATCAAGTGCTCTGATTGGTCCTTAGATACCATGACTTGCACTCATTGGCCCCACCACTTGACTAATCACCTCATCCTAACCTTACAAAGTTGGTGTTACCTATAACACTAAAGACCCACGACCCATGCGAGTGCTGATCCAATAAGAATTACTCCTTGTTCTTAGCTGGTTTCCTATTAGCTATTTGCCATGACGACATTCCCGCTAGTGTCAGCTCTTCTGTGGCTTCCTGTTGGTTGGCAAAAACAGATAGAAGGTGAGAGGAAACGTCAGTGTATCGTGGCGAAGAATGATGGTCGCACGTCGTCCATTTTGTGCTGAGTGGTTAAGAGGATAATAATAACAAAGAAACAATAACAACTAAAGAAGAAGAAGCTCATTAAAAAATAACAATTGGGAAAATATTTTGGTGCATTGTGTTATGGTGTTTTGAGTGAAGACAGAGGAGAAAAGATAAAATTGGGCTTATATAAGATAGTTTATTCTGTCCTCAACCACCAAACATATATTCCAGGAGATTAAATCAGTAAATATGATTAATTTTGTTTAGACTGATTTATTATTCTGTAACCTGATTTAACCCTTCAATAACGTGACCTCATTCTAGTGAGAAGCCCTTGTTGGATCAAGTCAGGTCAAGTATTTGTGATAATTATAAAGTTCTACAGTATGACTCTTGTAATGTTATGTAAGTATACTGTGTGTGTGTGTGTGTGTGTGTGTGTGTGTGTGTGTGTGTGTGTGTGTGTGTGTGTGTGTGTGTGTGTGTGTGTGTGTGTGTGTGTGTGTGTGTGTGTGTGTGTGTGTGTGTGTGTGTGTGTGTGTGTGTGTGTGTGTGTTATGATACATGTCTTATTTTCTTCACATGATAATTAATGAATTAGGAAGTTAACAACACACACACACACACACACACACACACACACACACATGGATAATTAACAGCCTGTGTTATCGTGGTCCCGTCCTGTGATAAACTATATATGCTATCTTCTATCACAGAGGTATGTGATGATGAGGGTGTGTGTGTGTGTGTGTGTGTGTGTGTGTGTGTGTGTGTGTGTGTGTGTGTGTGTGTGTGTGTGTGTGTTATGATACATGTCTTATTTTCTTCACATGATAATTAATGAATTAGGAAGTTAACAACACACACACACACACACACACACCACACACACACACACACACACACACACACACACACACACACACTAACATGGATAATTAACAGCCTGTGTTATCGTGGTCCTGTCCTGTGATAAACTATATATGTTATCTTTGTATCACAGAGGCATGTGATGATGTGTGTGTGTGTGTGTGTGTGTGTGTGTGTGCTTGTGTGTGTGTGTGTGTGTGTGTGTGTGTGTGGTGTGGTGTGTGTGTGTGTGCGTGTGTGTAGTCATCACAGGCACACCCACCTGCCTACAACAATGGCACTCACTACAACAATTACAGCATCACATGACCTTGAGAGAGGTGGCACTGTTAACATATAGTGCCATGAGGTCACCTACCTCCAAGCACCAAGGAGGAGGGAGGGGTAGAGGGGGGGGCCACCTGGCACTATGAGGATGAAATTAGGGTTGGGAATGAGAGTTGGTACTGTGAGGGTGACCTGGCACTAAGAGACGGAACTAGCATCGGGGGGACCTGCATTAATGGAGGGAAGTTCTAGTGCAGTAGGGAGAATATGGCACTTTGGTGGGTGGGAGACGTGATAAGACATACGGTTACCACACAGTAAACTACTCCTTCGCTTGGGAATACATATACGGTAATGGTAGAGAGTAGAGTCCGGTGTGTGTGTGTGTGTGTGTGTGTGTGTGTGTGTGTGTGTGTGTGTGTGTGTGTAACAATGACGACGCCCTTCTATACATGACTGAATGAGTAATCCCTTTTTCTCTTCTTATCTCCGTCTTCCCTCTTATTCCTCTTCTCCTCTACATCTTCTTCTTCTCCACCTATTCCACTCCTCACACAGCCACCCTGAGCGACCCCCATTCACTTTCTCCCACCCCCCACCACCCCCACCACCCCCCACCACCCCCCACCACCCCATGTCCCTCCTTAGATAAAACTCTCCCCATATCACGCGCCCAATCAAATTCTACCTCCTCCCCCCCACGCCCCCCTACGCCACACGCCCCCACACGCCCCCACGCCCCCATTGTAAGATAAGCCCCTACACGCCACAGTTAAGCTCAGTAGTTAGTATAGTGAGTAAAGAGGGATGGTGGCAACAGCACACCCTGGAGGCTCTACCTATTCCACCTGTTACACCTGTTCCTCTTGTTCCTCTTGTTCCACCTGTTCCTCTTCATTGCACCCAGAAGGGCTCTACCTTTCACCTGTTACACCTGTTCTCTGTTCTCTTGTTCCACCTGTTCTTAGTACACCCAAAAGGGCTCTACCTGTTCCTCCTGTTCCTCCTCCTCCTCTTCCCCTTCCTCTTCCTCCTCTTGGTCGTTGCTTCAGCCATCACATGTGCATCTGGTTGTGTGTCTTCGGAGTGTTGGGCAGCTGCTAGTAAGTGAGACAAGGTAAGCTTTTGGGGCTATGTCCGGCCGTCTGTCCGTCCGTCCGTCCGTCCGTCCGTCCGTCCTTCCGTCCGTCCGTCCGTCGTTCCTGTCTGTCCGTCCGTCCGTTCGTCCGTCCGTTCGTTCGTCCTTCCGTCTGTCCGTTCGTCCGTCCGTTCGTCTTTCCGTGCTTCCGTCATTGCTTCAGAGTCATATTAATTTAGTCTCTCCTTAAACCCTTCTCAATGCTTGTTCTTCACACACACACACACACACACACACACACACACACACACACACACACACACACACACACACACAACAACGATTTATCTATTATTGAGAGAAATTGTTAGATGTCATTCACTGCCAAAATATCTTACTTACATAACATACATACATAACACTCTTATACGTACACGCGCTCAATAACACGAACATAAATACCTCATATGTGTATCTTTCTATATGTACACACGCAGAGAACGCCCATAATAACGGTCATTCTGTGTGTGTGTGTGTGTGTGTGTGTGTGTGTGTGTGTGTGTGTGTGTGTGCAAAATTCACATGTTTAATAAGCAAATCACATATGTGCTCGGGTCATATATACCCACATATTTACAACATATACACATAAAGCCACATATTTACCCAGCATTCCATATGTATTAGTGAAAGATAACACATATGTGGCTGACGTAACACATATCCTTATCACAGGGTTAGACCAATGACTCATGTGTGCCTAATGCAACATAACACACATGCAAGGCTACACATATGATGCATGGCTACACATGTGATGCAAGGCTACACATATGACGCAAAACTACACATATCATGCAAGGCTACACATATCATGCAAGGCTAGCTATGACGCAAACTACACATATGACGCAAGGTTACATATGTGACACAAAGACACATTTGACGTAAGGCTACACACGTGACGCAAGGCTACATATGTGATCTAGATTTGAGGATATAGTGTAATCTTATCACTTTAGAGAATTCAGTGAAGCAATCTTAAGAATTCCAGATGACGCAACCTGTTGATATTATTATTATTATTATTATTAGTATTGTATTATTATTATTATTATTATTATTATTGTATTATTATTATTATTATTATTATTATTATGCTTTTGCTCAAATGTGTGTGTGTGTGTGTGTGTGTGTGTGTGTGTGTGTGTGTGTTTGTGTGTGTGTGTGTGTGTTTGTGTGTTTAGTGTTTTATTGTAGGTGTGTTTTGGGATGGGTGGATGGGTGGGTGGGTGGGTGGGTGGTTCAGGGTAGGTGGGTGGCATGATAGCCGACCTGCAGCTGTGTGGGCGGCTCTTCACCACCCACCCAAGGGGAGAGGGGGTGGGGGAGGTGTGATTAAGTGTAATGAAAGTCCTTAAGGAAATGAGGAGAGAAAGGTGGAATAGGAAGAGAATGAAGAAGAAGAAGAAGAAAAGAAGAAGAAGAAGAAGAAGAAGAAGAAGAAGAAGAAGAAGAAGAAGAAGAAGAAGAAGAAGAGGAGAAGAAGAAGAGGAAGCAACAGGTCTGGTCTCCAGGGAGTGTTCAAGGGGCCGAAACCCTTCTGTTTCCCGCTAAATTGTTCCTTGTGCACACTCTCCTTCTTCTTCTTCTCCTCTTCTTCTTCTTCTTCTTCCTCATATGCATCCTCCTCCTCCTCCTCCTCCTTCTTCTTTTACACACCCTCTTCCTCCTCCTCCTCCTCCTCCTCCCCCCTTTTCCGGGTTGCAGTAATAAACTCATTGAGGGAGGTACTGGGTGAATACAAGACAGCTCATACTAACTCCGGGTTACAGAAACAAGAATACAAAATCCAGGACATGAACGATAAATACAGGTTACAAAACACAGAATATAGAGAACATCTGCTACAAATTCCGGGTTACAGAAACAAATGCACAAAATTTAGGACACGTGGTTCTAATTCCAGGTTACTGTAACAAGGAAAGCAGTGGGTGGTGGTACTACAAGTGAATTACACCCGGGTTACATTCCGTCGTATGAGAGAGATTAATTTTATCTCATTTTCCAAGAATTTATTTGACGTGTTGCGGGTGCGTGAGAGCCCTGTATGACGTCACAGCGTTATAGGTTGAGTGTGTGTGTGTGTGTGTGTGTGTGTGTGTGTGTGTGGATATTTCTACTTGTTTTAAATGCACTCCTTTCACACCTTTCTCTACTGACTCACTTTCTCACTAACTCACTTTTTCACTGACTCACTTTCTCACTGACTCACACGTCCCCACTATTTCAGCTAAAGTGACAGAGGCCTTAGATAAGCTTTTGTTTTGTTTTCACTTGTGTTGACCTTCAGGCAAATTAAACTAACTTTGTTGTGTGTGTGTGTGTGTGTGTGTGTGTGTGTGGTGTGTGTGTGTGTGTGTGTGTGTGTGTGTGTGTGGTGTGTGTGTGTGTGTGTGTGTGTGTGTGTGTGTGTGTGTGTGTGTGTGTGTGTGTGTCCTGTTTCATTAATGTTAGGCTGCTAGATCTTCCCGCAGATATTCTACCACACCACCACACTACCACCACCACCACACCACCACACCACCACAATACCACACTACCACACCACCACACCACCACACTACCACACTACCACACCACCACACACACCACACACTACCACACCACAATACCACACCACCACACTACCACACTACCAGACTACCACACCACCACACACACACCACCACACTACCACCACACCACCACACCCAGTTTCAAGTGTCTTAAATGATAGGAATTGAGGAAAACTTTGGCCTTATTACAGGCTTTAGGCTCTGGGGGGAGAGGGGGTGAGGGGTGAGGGTGAGGAGTGAGGGGTGAGGGTGAGGTGAGGAGGGGGTGGGGGGGGGGTGGGGTGAGGGTGAGGGTGAGGGGGGGGGGTGGGGGGGGGTGGGGGGGGGGGGGTGAGGGGTGAGGGAGGAGTGAGGGATGAGGGTGAGGGATGAGGGGAGAGGGTGAGGGTGAGGGTGAGGTGAAGGATGAGGGAGGGATGTGAATGAGGAAGTTCTTGTTGCATATGTTGAGCCTTGCAAACACACAGCTTAGCCAGGATGTGAGATGCAACAAAACACACACACACACACACACACACACACACACACACACACATACACACACACACGCGCGCACACGGACACACACACACACACACACACATACACACACGGATGACCACACTGCTCTTATCATTTAATTATATTCATTCATTCTTCTTCTTTTTCTCCTGTGCCTTCAATTATCTTCGTTTTCTCTATTTTCCTCCTTTGTGTTTTATTTATCTGATTTAGTTTTCAGTTTAATTTGTTTTATTTTTTTTTATTTTTATTTTGTGTTACCCTTCTTCCTCCTCCTTCCCTCCCTCCTCCCTCCTTCCTTCCCTCCCTCTCTCCCTCCCTCCTTCCTTCTCTCCTCTCTCCTCCTTCTTCCCTCCCTCCTCCCTCCTTCCTCCTCCTTCCTTCCCTCCCCTTCCCTTCCTCCCTCCTTCCCTCCCTCCCCCCTTTCCTCCCTCCCTCCCTTCCTCCCTCCTTCCCTTCCTCCTCTCCTCTCCCTCCCTCCCTCCTTCCTCCTCCTTCTTCCCTCCTCCTTCCTTTCCTCTCTCCCTTCCTGCCTCCCTCCTCAATGGTTGTAAGCTGATCCATCAATTTCCATCACTTGTCATTGTTGAGTTGACGGGTTTTTGAGAGAGAGAGAGAGAGAGAGAGAGAGAGAGAGAGGAGAGTGAGACGGTATAAGAAAGGAGGTAGGGAGGGAGGGAGGGAGGAAGGAAGGAAGGAAGGAGGAGGAGGGAGGGAAGGAAGGGTGGGAAGGAATAGGGTAGGAAGGAAGGACGGAAGGGAGGGAAGGGCGAAGGAAGAAAGGAGGGAGGAAGGAACGAAGGAAGCAACGTAAGAAGAGAGGAAGAAAGGAAGGAAGGAAACGAGTGAGAGAAGGAGGAGAAGGGAGGATCACACCCAAGTATGTAAACAAACACCAAGTATCGTCAGGCTCAGTTACCCTCCAGCAGTCATGGAGAAGAAACGCGTCTCTCCCCATTGGTATTGGTTAGTCGTTATCTCCGTGTTATGTTCAGTTTTGTTCACCTGCATCTGTTGAACAAAGTGTCGTGTTCTTTGTGTTCATTTTTGTGCTTGAAGAACTGTGTGTGGTGTTTCTTGTGTTCATTTTCGTGCTTGAAGAACAGTGTGTGGTGTTTCTTGTGTTCATTTTCGTGCATGAAGAACAGTGTGTGGTGTTCATTGTGTTCATTTTCGTGCATGAAGAACAGTGTGTGGTGTTCATTGTGTTCATTTTCGTGCTTGAAGAACATTATGTGGTGTTATAATTGTTCACTGACAGTGGTGAACAAGTGTGTGTGTGTGTGTGTGTGTGTTATTCACTCCCTACACTTGTGTTCAATGACAGTGATGAACAAGAACAATGTCATGTGTTCAGTCCCTAAATAGTTAAAAGGGAAGCTGCTGGACCCCTAAAAATCCCTAAAATACCAAGATTAATCCCTAAAAAATACCTAAAATCCTTAAAAAATGACGTAGGTGTTTTTGAAGGAGAGAGAGAGAGAGAGAGACGCGTCCTCATTGAGACAGACAGATGGGGAGACGTGCCAAGAATGGGGACGACGTTGATTGGCTATAATTTCATCATCTGGGGCTGATTGGCTGAAATAGTTTGTGTCAGGGGCTGATTGGCTGGGAAATAGTTAATGTCTGGAGTCCATTGGTTGAAATAATTCGTTTCTGGAAGCTGATTGGTTGTCAGTTTGTCATGGTTCGTATCTAGAGAAGTTGGTTAGCTTGTAATAATTCTGCCTGGAAGCTGATTGGTGCCTACAAGATACAAAGTTTATGAATTGAACTTTTTGGTAATTGTGAAAAATAATCCGTATTATTATTATTATTATTATTATATTATTGACTATTAATAATATTAATAATATTAATAATATTATTAATACTAATATATATATTATTAATATTATTATTATTAATATTATTATTATTATTATTATTATTATTATTATTATTATTATTGTTGTTATTAATGTATTAATATTAATATTAGTAATATTATTATTATTATTATTATTATTATGTGTATTATTATTATTATTATTATTATTATTATTGTGTGTGTGTGTGTGTGTGTGTGTGCAATGCTTATGTTGAATGTCATGAGAGAGAGAGAGAGAGAGAGAGAGAGAGAGAGGTGGGTTTTAACAAGCAGTTCCTCTTTATAATTTGCATGTCTGTTTTTACTCTCGTGTTCATCACCTAAATTTTACGACATTAAACTAAGACCCCCTAAAGACCTCCTCAAACTAAGACCCCTCCAACTAAGACCCCTTCAAAGACCCCCTCCAAGCCTTCTTGCCCCTCCCGGCAAAGACCTTCCCCCTCAAACAAAGACCCTAAAGACCCCCCACCTCAAACAAAGACCCCTTCACTAAAGATTCCCCTCCAACTAAGACCCTCAGCTAAGACCCCCCTCAACTCAGACCCTCTCTTCTCCCTCCTGCAGTCATGAGAAAGCCAAGATGGCGTGGCGTCATCGCTCGAGAGATGAAAGACCCATATAAAATTGATCAGGTTCCTCGTCTTCGCCCTCATCTCGCCTTCATCATCATAAATCACCGTCATGGACCTGACTGCGGTGAGAGAGAGAAGAGAGAGAGAATGTGCCACCTCCTCCTTCACTCTTTCTCCATCTCCTGCTGAGAGAGAGAGAATGTGCCCTCACCTCCTCCTTCCTCTCCATCCCCCCCCTGCTGAGAGAGAGAATGTACCCTCACCTCCTCCTTCCTCTCCATCTCTCCCCTCTTTAGAGAGAGAGAATGTGCCTCACCTCCTGCCTTCTCCATCTCCCTGCTGAGAGAGAATATGCCCTCACCTCCTGCCTTCCTCCATCTCCCTGCTGAGAGAGAGAGAGAGAGAGAGAGAGCCCTCCTCCTGCCTCTCATCTCCCCTGCTGAGAGAGAGAGAGATGTGCCTCACCTCCTACGCTTCTCTCCATCTCCTGCTGAAGAGAGAGAGAGAGAGAGGAGAGAATATACCCTCCTCCTACCTTCCTCTCCATCTCCCCTGCTGAAGAGAGACCCTCCTCCTACCTTCCTCTCCATCTCCCTGCTGAGAGAGAGAGAGAGAGAGGGAGAGAGAGAATGTGCCTCACCTCCTACTGTCCTCCTCCATCTCCCCTGCTGAGAGAGAGAGAGAGAGAGAGAGAGGGAGAGAGAGAGAGAATATGCCCTCACCTCCTACCTTCCTCTCCATCTCCCCTGCTGGGGAGAGAGAGAGAGAGAGAGAGAGAGAGAGAGAGAATGTGCACCCTCACCTCCTGGCTTCACTCTCCCGTCTCCTGCTGAGAGGAGAGAGAGAGGGAGAATGTGCCCTGCCTCCTGCAGCTGCTCTCCATCTTCCCTGCTGGGGAGAGAGGGGGAGGGGGGAGATATGCCCTCACCTCCTGCAGCTTCACTCCTCCATCTCCCTGCTGAGAGAGAGAGAGAGAGAGGGGGAGAGAGAGAATGTGCCTCACCTCCTGCAGCTATCTCCATCTCTCCCCCTGCAGAGAGGGGGGGGGGAGGGGGGGGGGAGAGAATGTGCCTGCTCCTGCAGCCCTCCTCCATCTCCCCTGCTGAGGAGGGGGGGGGGAGAGAATATCCCTCACCTCCTACCTTCCTCTCATCTCCCCCTGCTGAGAGAGAGAGAATATACCCTCCTTACCTCCTACCTTCCTCTCCATCTCCCCTGCTGAGAGAGAGAGAGAGAGAGAGAGGGAGAGAGAGAGAGAATGTACCCTCACCTCCTGCCTTCCTCCGCATCTCCCCTGCTGAGAGAGAGAGAGAGAGAGAGAGGGAGAGAGAGAATGTGCCTCACCTCACAGCCCTCCTCCATCTCCCCTCTTCAGAGAGAGAGAGAGAGAGAGAGAGAGAGAGTGTGCCTCACCTCCTACAGCACCTCTCCCATCTCCCCTGCTGAGAGAGAGAGAGAGGGAGAGAGAGAGAATGTGCCCTCACCTCCTACCTTCCTCCATCTCCCCTGCTGAGAGAGAGAGAGAGAGGGAGAGAGAGAATATCCTCCTACCTTCCTCTGAGAGAGAGAGAGAGAGAGAGAGAGAGAGAGAGAGAGAGAGAGAGAGAGAGAGAGAGAGAGAGAGCTTTTGTGGGTCTTACGTGTATGTGTGAGAAATATAGATTGAGAGATAAATAAACAGATCATAGTTATATAAGTGTGTATATTTCTCTAATTATTCTATAGATATATTTCTCAGATCAATATAGAACTAGAGGAGGAATATACTTCACCTTTCTCATTACTGCTTCAAGTGGGAGGTAATACTTGACTCTCTCCCTTACACAGTCAAGGCTAAGATCAAGAAACTGGAGGATGAACTCAAAACGACAACAACATCATCTTCCACCACTACTGACATCACTGACACCACTACTGACATCACTGACACCACCACGGCCGCTCCTACCACCTCTAGCACTGATGTCCATACCACCACTTGGCAGCCTTCAACCTTAGACTCGAGTACTTCTGAAGGGCCTCCTAAAGTGCAACCCAGCGTGGTGGAAGGTCTAGTCGAGGCGTAAGGACGACTCAAACATCAAGTGCATGGGATCTGGTGCATGACAGCCTGCATGACAGTGGTATGACAGGGGTGACTCTTATCCTTGTTGACAGTGACCCTCCGTCCACCCACACACAATCACACTCACACACACACTCACACACACACACACACACTCACACACACACTCACACACACACACTCACATATACACGATTAAAGTCTCATATTAAGTTCAATTATTTATTACTTAACCCTGATTTATTACAACTAGGTAAGAATGTCTACCTGCAGTAATTAGATGCACGTCAATGATCATCTTGAAATAGATTTTAATTAATGAATGCTGTGAAATATACTAGAGCCATAATTACTTCTTGCATGAACTAGATTTTAAACACTTGTGAAAAATACATTGTTTATATTTCATTCAACACGTCGCCTAAATCATCACCATATTGTATATTTCACCTATAATATACATCTAATTAACTACCTGTGAGTCTTGTCTATATCACCTGGTCATATATTTCACCTAATATAAAACTATAACTAATTTATATATCTCACCTAATATATGAATACCTGTCACATTATATAAATAACCTATAATTAACCTATAATCCTCATCTACCTGTAATATATAGATGATTATATTTCGTTTTTTTACTCTGTTTTCCCAGGTTTTTAGAAAGGCTATCTGGTCGCCTTACCACCAAGGGTTTCGAGAGGGTCAGGCTGGATAAAGGAGTATTGAAACACACTAAAGCGAGATTCATTTTACTAGCCGACGTCCAGCAAGAAGAATCGAACCCGATGTACAACCAAACCCACCTTATAGACTCGACCTTATACAAATATGGCTCCCCTGAATCCAAATCCTCCAACGAGAGCGAAAATACGTTTGAAAATATGAATGACACCTTGACATCGATGCCATTTTCATATTTAACGGATGATGAGGAATTAAATGATGAATATTCAGGGGATTCAAGTACTACTGAACCCTCTATAGATTCTATAAACGCCGAGGAAGATAAACAAGAAGGATCTGGTCATGGCCTCGAAAAGTTTTTCTCGTTCGGCATATTTTAGATTTTAATTTTAATTTAATCTGTTTTTCCAAGGTTTTTAGGATTATTTTTATGTTTTTAAAATGAGGGTTTTGTTAATAGTTATTGTATGATAGTAATAATTCAGATCTGATAGAATAAATGGGAATATTATGACCAACTTTGAATGTATCTGATCGAGTCTTTCTGTTTATACTTTTGTTAGATGTGTTCCGATAAGTTTTTTTTTTGTCCAATAAACTTATCTAATACATTTTATTTTGTCCAATAGCCTCAGTAATGTCCAGTACATTTAATAGTGTCCAATACGAGTATATTGACCAATTATATTATTTAATAAATTTATAAGTAATTTTTTTTATATTAATTTAACCTTATGGGGGAAAAAGTGTTAACCATAGAAGTAATAAAGTGTTTAAGAAAATGAATAGTAGTATACAAGCAGTTACTATATTAATTAGGTAAAAAGTAGTTTTTGTAAGTAAGAGTTGAAAAGTAGGTGTTTATAAGTAAGGGATGGAAAGTAATAGAAACATAACAGTTTTTAAAGTAGTCAAAATAGTAATATAAAAAACAAAGTTTAAAACTACTGGTTGGTTGAAATATACTCAAAAGTATATAAAATGTAAGGATATGAAAAATAAGTAAGAGTATATAATGAAATATAGACGAAGTATATAGTAAAAACATAGGATATAATGAAGGGGTAAAGGAAAAAGGGAAAAGGGTAATGATATAAGAGACTAAGGGCCTCAGGTCTCCTCCTCCTCCTCCTCCACACAGAAGTTCATGTTGAGTCTGAGGGCGAGAAGGGCGTCGAGGCCGATGATTGCCTCGTCCTGGTGCTCCTTGACACAGAGGCGCACGTGGATGACCTTGCCCAGGAAGGTGAGGTAAGCGAAGGCGTACCCGACCATCTGGGCCGTACCCGTGATGGTGTGAATCCGGGACGACGTTTGGCTGGACAGGGGGATTATGGTCAGCCGGGTTTGCTGGGCGACGGTGTGGGAGACGAAGCAACAGGAGGAGCCTGTGTCTAACGTCGCCCACTCGGTCTGCCCAGCCTGCTGCAGGTCACTCTGGATGAGACAGTTCACGTTGACAGGGTTGGCAAGCCTGGCGGCGTTCTGTCTCAACGGACGCTGGATGAACATTTTTGGATGTGTGCTGTTGATAGACAGGGCACAATTATACCCAGTGAACACATCCATGCCTAAGATGGGTATACCGGGGTCCAACACCACCCAGAAGGGCTCTAGCACCACGCCGTTGCTGCAATGGAGCTGAGCCCTCAGGCGGCCACGTATGGTGGGCTGATACTCCGCCACGGTGTTCAGCAGCCGAGCTCTCAGTGACTGGTCTAGGTGGTGGGTGAGGCCGCACCTGGTGACGCAGTCGTAGGGCAGGATGGAGGCGTTGGCTCCCGTGTCCACCAGGAAGTCCACCTCCATCAGGCCCAGCCTCGCCCTCAGCATCAACTTGTTACTCTCCGCCCTGTAGGTCAGCCCTACCACGAATTACTTCTCTTCGCACATGTTATTAAAGGAATATTTGAGTTAATTATTTTACTTTGAAAATCATTAGATAATTAATTAACATACATTTTGAAATAATTGTTACACCAAAGCTTTAAACAGATGACATTTCTCTCTTCATCACCTGTTAACAAGTCTCCATTAGCGGAACGGCGTGACCTAATTGGTTAGTTCGCTAGCCAATGACAGACGGGTCGCAGTCAATACCTACACTATGTATATCTACAGTCCTACAATATGTATGTATCTTATTTGTATACCTACACTGTGTATGTATATTGCTTGTATAGCTGCACTGTCTACATACAAGCTAAATAAATGGAAACTAGTTGGGCGATTTTACTATCTATCTATCTATCTTTTTATCTATTTATCTATCTATCTATCTATCTATCTATCTATCTATGAATCTATCGATCTATCTGTAAGGGCCATGTGACCATCTTTAGGTCTGTCGCTGAAGTCGAAATACAAATTATTTTACGAGTTAATTTTGTCTTCCTGTTGGATATATATAATTTAATTCGATGATAAAATATTTCAGAAAACATACTTAATTTCTGAACAAATAAAGATCCTACAAAATTCTAATGAGGTTAAAGTTTTATTTGTTATCTTAGGTAATTTTTTATTAAACGTATGACTGTATTGCATGAATAGTTAAACAATTCAATGAAATAATATAAGATCAACTATTTCAAATTTGGCGCCATAGTTATGATGTTAACAGAATACCACAAACATTACTACCATACATGTGGGTACCATTTATTGCCTTATTAAAGTAAATAACCTGAATATTATCTAACATAAGATAATAATTATAATAAAGTATTTAGTAAATTATGCAATATTAGTTATTACAGGTGTCTAGAAAATATTTAAGTAACATGCTTACATCGTGGAATCATGTTAACATTAGCCACAAGCTTGAGGATCAGCTGATAAGGCAAAACAAACACAGCCTCAACCAAAGCTACATCATGAAGCTAAATACGTCCTTACTTCTGTTTATTATAGCTTGCCTCAGCTCAATCACCTCCATACAGGGACAGGGCGTGAGTATATACGATTAAGATGTGTATGAGAATAGAAATAATCCTTCATATTGGTGTAAGATAAGGGATTATATATTTTAGTAATGGGGTTTATAATTCTGCCAGTGTGTGTCTGATGCTCCTGAAGTACTAGACAATTATTACCCATTATTTATATACCTAATACCATCCCCATTTTATACCCATTAAATACAAGACTTCATAATATTCTTAGTTTCAGAAATGTGAGGAGACAGCCTACCCTCCTGATGACCAGTGAGTAGCAACATTAATTCACCGTGTTTCCCTTCTATCCATTATATCCACATGATCCTCCCACCCATTATATCCACATGATCCTCCCACCCATTATATCCACATGATCCTCCCACCCATTATATCCACATGATCCTCCCACCCATTATATCCACATGATCCTCCCATCCATTATATCCACATGATCCTCCCACCCATTATATCCACATGATCCTCCCATCCATTATATCCACATGATCCTCCCACCTATTATATCCACATGATCCTCCCACCCATTATATCCACATGATCCTCCCACCTATTATATCCACATATCATGGATCAAGCACAGAATATATTAAATATCTTTTTATATATATTACAGGACGTTTTACTATAGGGAGCCCTGTATAAAGAGACCAAGCAAGGGTGGTTTAGGGGTTAGCATTATGATATATGAGAATTTATATATTGTTTAGAAAATTCTCTTATAGTACTGTATATATATATAAGATAATCATTACTATCTGTAATAATAAGATCATTTCTCTTGGGCCTAAACTTAATAAACCACTAAAATCACCTTATTTATTTATACAGAGCGGTCATTAGTTCTTGTCTCTCACTTGAGGTTAGGTTAAGGTAGGTCAGATCAGGATAGGTTTAGATTGGTCAGGTTAGGTCTGATCAGGATAGGTTTAAATTAGTCAGGTTAGGTCAGATTAGGATAGGTTTAGATTGATCAGGTTAGGATAGGTTTAGATTGGTCAGGTTAGGATAGGTTTAGATTGGTCAGGTTAGGTCTGATCAGGATAGGTTTAGATTGGTCAGGTTAGGTCAGATCAGGATAGGTTTAATTGGTCAGGTTAGGTCAGATTAGGATAGGTTCAGATTGGTCAGGTTATATTAGGTTAGCCTCAGTCAGGGTAGGTTAGATTAGGTTTCTCATGAATCACTGTTGAGCCATCACGAGAGACAACGGGATGAGGTTTGTCCGTGTGATTTTCCTTGGCGGTCAGGATGTTATTGTTTGTTGTTTATGTTATTATGGTTATTAATCAATGATAGACCAGTTAGTTTATCAGAGATGTTTATCATCAACTTTATATTTAATGTTGTGTAATAACCTAATACAGTCCTTTACAGTCATATGACTACAGTACTATACCATACAGTAATATATCACACACCGTTACAGCAATACACCATACAGCATTACAGTAATATACCATTCACTAATACAGTAATATATGGTCAACAGATACGCAGTACCTCAGTATGTGGTGGATCTGGACCTTCCTCCCCTGCAGCGGTGGTCGGCACTCATGAGAGAGAAAGGTCCAAAGGTACGTCACATTTTACTGTTTACCGACGACTGCAGAGGGAGGGAGTCAAGCCATGGTAGCTGCTGTGTTGGGTGCAGTGGGTGAGGAGGCTAGGGGTACTGGGGAGGGACAATGACTCGAGGGATCTGTGTGAGTCTACTAAGGTGTGTGGTGGTGATGTTTAATCCTTAACCTGTGGCCATCATCAGTGGAAGTTAGGTGTAGGAACGGTGGCCATCATCAGTGGAAGTTAGGTGTAGGAACGGTGGCCATCATCAGTGGAAGTTAGGTGTAGGAACGGTGGCCATCATCAGTGGAAGTTAGGTGTAGGAACGGTGGCCATCATCAGTGGAAGTTAGGTGTAGGAACGGTGGCCATCATCAGTGGAAGTTAGGTGTAGGAACGGTGGCCATCATCAGTGGAAGTTAGGTGTAGGAACGGTGGCCATCATCAGTGGAAGTTAGGTGTAGATACAGTTGCCATCATTTTTACACATATGGGAACAGAGTGGGGAATCCTTAGCCGCTATTTAATGGATACTAAACCATCGTCTTGTCATAGTGTGAAGTGTAACCCAGTTCTGTACCCTACAGCTGGTGGCCCTGGTGGATGATGTCAAGGACCTCTTCAAGTCGCTCGTGGGGGAGAAGATATTTGAGATCATCTTCAAGAATCTTGCTAAGGTGACTATGAGAATCTTTCACATTTGTATAATTATTTTTTTTATAGTATTAAAGTTTCTCTGGGACTCATTCCTTTGTAAATTATGTATTGTCTTCACTGTGTCTATAAAGATTTTTTATTTTGTAACATTGTTTTATATTAACTAATTTTGTATGGCTGATAATCATGGTCAAATGTCCTGATGATCCATGTACCCCAAGATTCAGACTTATGAACCTGAAGCATTTATGGACAGAATAATGCATCAATGTCTAGTGTTTCGGGTTCATGAATCTGAATCTCGGGGTTCATGGAGCAACAGAAGAGGCGACAGGACTTTTGACCATGACTGTACAGTAACTATAGTCTACAGTATAACCAAAAGCCAATCATTTACTCTCTTATACATAGTAATATCTACATCACCAGGTGGCCACAACTCTGCCTTACCCCTTTTATGAGGAGTTAGTCGGCATCTCTACCTTCTCTGAGGTGCCGCTCAGTCTCATCACCATGTACAACATTTTCTACGAGGCGTTTACACTGTGTACGTCCATCATCTCTCAGGACCCCAGTGGTCAGCTGTTCCACGGCAGGAACCTCGACACGGGAGTCTTCTTAGGGTGCGTCGTGGGTCTCGGTGTTTACGTTGTTTTAATCTTTCAATTGTTTTGTCACCAGTTGTTAAATTTTGATTCTCTCTCATATTTACCTGTAGAGTGAGGCCACCTAGTAGACTCCCCCTCCCCATACTGTACTGTAGTCTATTTCATGAAGGTTTACTGTATCTGGTCTAAATGTCAAATATATCCTCATATATATTCTTCACTAGATACTATCAATCATATTTCTAAAGTGACTTAATTGGTCATAATGTAGACCTCCTAACAGAGATCTTCTTTGTTATGTGATAGATGGGACAAGAAGAACCACACATGGAAAGTAGCGGAACAACTGCGGCCACTGGCGGTCGAGCTGGAGTGGAGGAAGAACGGCACGGCTGTCTTCCGTTCCCTCAGCTTTGCCGGATATGTTGGCATCCTGACTGGGGTGAAGAAGGTGCGGACAGTGTTAGAATAAGGATCACATTAATTTAAGGCATCCTAGTTTATTACACCTGATAATTAAATTCCCTAAACCTAACCTAACTTAACCTCACCTAATTCTAACCTAACTCAACCTCACCAAACCTAATTCTAACTTAACTTAACCTAACCCAACTTAATTTAGTCCAGTCATACCTAGTCTAACCTAACCCAACACTTCAGGTAGCATTATGGTGTTTAATCTTAAGATGGAATAACCTGGGAGGGATTAATCTTCACTTGATTCCATTGTCATATTCATTTTGTATCATATCTGTCCATATATCATACTCATTCATATCATACTGGTATTTTTGTCATATACTTGTCATACTGGATCATTTATCATACTCATTCATATCATACTGGATCATTTATCATCTTGGTTCATCCACAGGACAAGTTCACCCTCTCCATAAACAAAAGATTCGCTCTTAATGGTGGGTTTGTGGGGCTACTGGAGTGGATTCTCTTCAATGATTATAACCAGAGGTACGTGTCGTGATGTGTTGTGTGTCGTGATGTGTTGTGTGTTGTGATGTGTTGTGTGTTGTGATGTGTTGTGATGTTATGTGTGTCGTGATGTATTGTGTGTCGTGATGTGTTGTGTGTGTGATGTGTTGTGTGTCGTGATGTGTTGTGTGTCGTGATGTGTTGTGTGTTGTGATGTGTTGTGTGTTGTGATGTGTTGTGATGTTATGTTGTGTGATGTGTTTGGGTTGTGGAATGTGTTATGATGTTATGTGATTTTTTGTGTTGTGATGTTGGGTTGTGTTGTGATTTTTTGTGTTATGTTGTGATGTTGGGTTGTGTTGTGTAATGTGTTTGACATGATAATTTTTACATCCCTAATTGCGTAAATTATCAGAGATCAACACAATTGTTATTATCCCTTAAAATGTCAGAATATAAATGAAATAGATTAAATACTAAAGAATTACAGTGACTCTTCAGGTGTCCGTCTGTCAGCCAATCAGTTGCCTTGCTACATAATGACCTTAGGCCCCATTTATAAGGGCCACACTAAAGTTGAGTTGATAGAGGTCATTCAAGGTCATGTGTCCAGTACAATACTTAGCTTGACTTTCATAATATATATAAGATGTCCCAGGAAAATGTCCCTGCCTCCCTTCCTTCTCCCTGCTTGCTCCCTGCCTTCCTCCCCATCTCCCTCCCTGCCTTCTCCCTCCCTCCCTCCCCCCTTCATTGCACTCATGACATAAACCTTTCTTTTTTAATATACTATAACACACAGTACAGTATATATTCATCACTTACTTCTCCATCACGAAAAAGTTACAATTCAAAACTCTATTTCCAGCTGGGTGTCATTCCTGTCGCGTGAGATCATGGAGGAAGTCGAGAACTACGAGGAGGCACAGACCAGACTCATCAAGACAAGACTTTTGGCTCCTGTTTACTTCATACTGGGTGGAACACAACCAGGGCAGGTGTGTGTGTGTGTGTGTGTGTGTGTGTGTGTGTGTGTGTGTGTTGCTCTGCTTCACCTTCTTGTCTATAAAGTATAATTATTGGTCATATTTAATTCATGGATTTTATTTTATTGTTATGTTTTCAAGTTTGTTTATTTTGACTGAAGTTTTATCCTTTGGTTGTAATTTGTGTGTGTGTGTTTATGTGTCTGTTTGCTTGTGTGTGTGTGTGTGTATGTGTCTGTTTGCTTGTGTGTGAGGTTCTTTATGTGTCTTTGTGTTATTATGTATTAATTATTTTATGTGTGTCTGTGTAGGCATTATAAACGAGTAGTCATCTTCAATACAAGAGAAATAATGGTTTTAAACATCTCTGAGCCAATGTACTGTATTGTATTTCATGGTTGTAATTCTTCACCCACATTATTACATGACTTTGAACACTTCATCTTTCAGGGCTGCATCATCACTCGAGACAGAGACAACTCCAACCTTTTAACTCTTGGCTCTACAAAAACTGGATCAGGGTCGTGGTACCTAGTGCAGACCAACTACGACCACTGGAAAAAGCCTCCGTTCTTTGACGACCGCAGGACACCGGCCAATCGTTGTATGACCGAGGGCGGGCCAAATAATGCATCTCTGGGTCTAATTTACAACGTTCTCTCGACCAAACCTGTGCTAAATAAGGTGAGTGTTTTAGGGACGTTGAGTGTATTACTTCTCTTAGTAATAATAAGTTGCTAGACTGACCAGATCATGTGGAGAATGTTGTGCCGGGTCTTGCAGGATGTAAAAAAAAGCGGGGAGGCAATCATTTCGCCAACGGTCTTGAATATCGTGTTATGTTTATTAAATTTAGATAATAATATCTTTATTTTGGAGGTGATGAAGCCATGGTTTGGTTAGGTTAGGTTTATACTGAACCAGTGATGAATTGTCCTACAACTGTAAAAAACATGACCAATAATTTTTATTTATCTTTCCCAGGAGACTGTGTACACGGCACTGATGCAAGCCAGCTCAGGGCAAGTCCACGGGTGGATCCGCCAGTGTCCTGACCCGTGCTGGCCCTGGTGAGGACTTACTCTGGAAAGTAACAGAAAAGTAGAGTTCAAGTGAAGTTACATTCCATAGAATATATTACCATTATTATAGACTCTGCTGGCTTGAAGGGCCTTTTGAAACACTTGGGTGCTTCGACCAACTCCTTCCACTGTTGCTGACCTTCTACAAGTTCCTCTCAGATATAGGTCTTCATTTATCACATCCTGTCATCTGGTTCTTACACTTCTTCAAGGTCTTCTCCTCTGGTCTCACTCATAAGCTGCTCAGGTGACTCTATCATCACTGACCGGGGAAACATGACCTAGCCATCTCAGTTGCAATGACCTTGTGAATCTTGATGCCAGAGGCTGCTTGGTCAGACTATGTATCGTATGTCTCTCTTATGTTTCGTTGTCACCTCCGAGTGCCATTATCATGTATAAGGCTGCATATGCTTCATAGGATGTTGTCAAAATGTAATCGTTTATTTTACAGTTTATTAATTAAGCAGATTCCCTGCTTCTTATAAGTTATGACCACAGTACTTATTCTGTATCCCAGAGTAAACACACCAACACTCTTTTGTTGTCATCACTTGTGCTTTATGTGAAATTACTTTACTTTATCCTTTTCACCAGTGATTGGCCTGTTAGCCACTCGAGCCAACCCAACCCAACCCCCAAACCTTTAGTACTGGGACACACTCCAGATATAATGGACCCCAGTGCTGGAAGGCTGGGACCTATTTGAACAGCAACTTTTTCTGTGACTTTGTTTTTTCACAGTATTCTCTGCTCAAAGGAAATATACTGACAGATTGGACAGTTATATACAGTAAATGTGTCTTAGAGTCAGCTGTTATATAAATTTGTCACAAACTCAAGTACTGTTTAGTATTATATAAATTTGTCTCAAACTCAAGTACTGTTTAGTATTATATAAATTTGTCTCAAACTCAAGTACTGTTTAGTATTATAGAAATTTGTCACAAACTCAAGTACTGTTTAGTATTTTAGAAATTTGTCACAAACTCAAGTACTGTTTAGTATTATATAAATTTGTCTCAAACTCAAGTACTGTTTAGTATTATAGAAATTTGTCACAAACTCAAGTGCTGTTTAGTATTATATAAATTTGTCTCAAACTTAGTGGCTATATAAATAATTTGCCAGACTCAACCGTTACTGGTAAAGTGTATAGATTGTTACAGCCTCAATAATTTACAACATTGTCACAAATATAACTGTGATAGAAATTTGCCTAAAAGAGATGACAGCTATTAGACGTCCATAGGTTTTGGATATTCAGTTATTTTAATATTGTTTTGTAGGTATTACTGTACTACACTTATTACTGTTTTGTATATATAACTGTACTACAATTATTGCTGTTTTGAAATATTGTTTCTTATAATATCACTTAGATGATAATTTAGCGAAATTATCATAATTTTATTTCTCTTTCAAGGTTAATTTCCGTATAATAAAGTTCTGAACACAGAATATTAACCCCTTGTGTACAGGGCTGCCTCTGAGCTGAATAAAATACAGTCGGTCCTCGACTTACGACTGGGTTAAGGACCGACGACCGGGTCGTAAGTTGAAAATGCGAAAATAATACATAGAAAATCTAAAATGAGTGTCTCTTTTTCTTCTCAGCACCACGAGAATTCTCACATTTACGCTTGCCAGCCATTTTAAAGGGAATTACAAACAGAAATTTTGTCAGTACACAGTGCGATCACTAATGTCGGGACTCGAAAATATGTAATTTGAAAAATGTTTTATACGACTGCGGCGGTCGTATGTCTGGGTGGTCGTAAGTCGAGGAGTACTGTACCTGTATTCTGATCTTGGCTAAATAAAATATTAAAAGTGGTGTCCCATAGTGAAGGGGTTAAAGGTAATTTTATCTGTGTTGTGACAATATAATTTATATGTAATAGCAGTACTAATATTATAGCTCAATAGACTGGAATATATTGATGATTTTTACTGTTTATTATTCTTAGAAACTTAATATATTACCGTAATTGACCTGTTGATGACTCCGCCCACCTGTAGCTACACTTTACTTTATCCTCTTTGCCACTTGGGCGGTCGGTCACACCTGTTACACACTGTTGGCAGATACTGAGCATATACTGGTTTCTGAATGTATCTAAACCTGCTCCAATGTTGGTCAAGTCTGGTCTTGAAACAGCTCACACTTGGTGCCGTCACAACACTCTCAGGCAGATTGTTCCAAGAGTTTACAATTCTAATGGCTTCTTTAACCTAGAGCTATGACCTGTAGTAGGGTGGGTGTCTGTCAGCTCCAGGTATGAACACTGTAAACTTATTTTTGAGATAATATAAAAATTTATCTCTAGTTCAGCTCCAGGTAAACTTATTTTTGAGATAATATAAAAATTAATCTCTAGTTATCTCCAGGTAAACTTATTTTTGAGATAATATAAAAATTTATCTCTAGTTATCTCCAAGTAAACTTATTTTTGAGATAATATAAAAATTAATCTCTAGTTATCTCCAAGTAAACTTATTTTTGAGATAATATAAAAATTAATCTAGTTATCTCCAAGTAAACTTATTTTTGAGATAATATAAAAATTAATCTCTAGTTATCTCCAAGTAAACTTATTTTTGAGATAATATAAAAATTAATCTCTAGTTATCTCCAAGAAAACTTATTTTTGAGATAATATAAAAATTAACCCCTAGAGCTGTACTGTATTGACTAAAGTGCAGCTCAGACTACTACATTTATTATTAACCCTGGTGTGTGGGTCCCTCTGTGTGCTGTAAAGTCATGTGATGTTAGCCAAGTAGAATATTAAAAGTGGCATCGCATAGTGAAGAGGTTAATGATAAACCTAAAAAAAAAAACATAGGAATTTCTTGCATACTTTTGCTCAATGTATTGTGTTGTACTTAAATGTTTAGATAAAGTGTTGTGAGTTGGGCATTATGTGGGTTGTGTTGTGTGAGCTGGGCATTGTGTGAGTTGGGCATTGTGTGAGTTGGGCATTATGTGGGTTGTGTTGTGTGAGCTGGGCATTGTATGAGTTGGGCATTGTGTGAGTTGGGCATTGTGTGAGTTGGGCATTGTGTGAGCTGGGCATTGTGTGTTGGGCATTGTGTGAGTTGGGCATTGTGTGAGCTGAGCATTGTGTGAGTTGAGCATTGTGTGAGCTGGGAATTGTATGAGTTGGGCATTGTATGAGTTGGGCATTGTGTGAGTTGGGCATTGTGTGAGTTGGGCATTGTGTGAGCTGAGCATTGTGTGAGTTGGGCATTGTGTGAGTTGGGCATTGTGAGCTGAGCATTGTGTGTGAGTTGGGCATTGTGTGAGCTGAGCATTGTGTGAGTTGGGCATTGTGTGAGCTGAGCATTGTGTGAGTTGGGCATTGTGTGAGCTGAGCATTGTGTGAGCTAGGCATTGTGTGAGTTGGGCATTGTGTGAGTTGGCCATTGTGTGAGCTAAGTGGGTGATCAATGTCATCAAGAAATGGCTGTGATTTATAACCATAATTAAAAATGAAATATTAAATCACAAATAGCTGTTAATCATTACTCTGTGATTATAAAGTTCCTTAAAAACTTTCTTTAAATAATAAGATGCCAAACATTATGACTTAGGCCTCAAACAACATATATTGGAACAGTTTTGTGGTACAGAATATTACTAGAGTATAATGTTATAGGCGAGAGTACTGTAACATGTAGGTGCTAGATGGTGTAATATATGGTGTTTTTATTGTGATATTTTACCTCCCATGCTGAGCTCTGAGATGATTTAGTCAATGGTTTATGTACTGTAATAATCACGTGTTCTGATTCTCATATATATTTGTATAACCAAATACTTAATCTGAATAAATATATATAATTATCGTCCTGGTTATCAATACCCCTATATAGTATAGTTGTCTCTCTCGACTGTGTTCTGGGTTTGATCCCTTGCCTGGGAGAGGTTTGAGAAGGGTGACATTACCAAACATGTCACAGGTGTTTCTCCAGGCCCTACAGTTTCCTTGTGTATTAATGCTGGACAATAAGGAACAGATTAAATGCCCAAACAGCAAACTGATAACTGGTGGAAATTAAAATGCTATCCATCTTTCAGTTTTGTTCCAGGACAGTTTTTAACCTTATCTACACCTCCCTCACCACTCCGAATATGATCCATGTTGAACGGTCCCTCACAGAGATGATCCAGTTAGTTGACTCTTCTCAATATGTACTATCATCAATTTAGACTTACAGTGTTATATTATGTGTAAGTATTATATTTCTACAAAAAAGGTTAGGTCAAGAAATAGTTTCAATAGCCCCTATCTTTTTATTTAAGCTTCAATATGATGTACCGTTCTCTTGGTAGTAACATTTAACTCTCCCAGAAGCTTCACAACCAAGGTAGAGTCGAACCGGAGCATCAAAGCACACAGAACACCTAATGTTACAAACTATTACGAACGCCATTTATTTATTTCTTAGATAATAAAAATCAACAAGATATATTTTAAGTTAACGAAAATTATACTCCAGACTTTATTAAATTTGTTGTCTTCTGTATAATAACTAAATTAATGGATAATGGGGTTGTGTTCGTGGTACCTTTTTAACATAGTTTTTAATGTCACCAGAAATATAAAGACTCGAATTAACTGGAAGTGAACGAGCCTATTAGTTACTACCCAACAGTGTCACAGTGTAGACGTGTTTTATCAGTGTATTACCACCTGTCACGACTGATCCTTAACACATTGTATTGACAGTGATATAGTTTGTGTTCCGGGAACTTCATATACCTACAACAGGACGATATTTGGTTTAAAAAGTGAAAAAATAAAAAGGTTGTTTTGGTCGCTGCCACGAGACTGCTCAAGATGGTTCAGTTTTGGTAAGACTATAATTTTTGTTATTTTTTGGGATAGTTGATTAATGGACTACCTTAGGGAATTTAAAATTGGAAAGAGACATAATTTATAAGCCATGTGTGTACAGTAGAGGGTAATAATGTGTAATGTGTGCCCCAAAAATCCACAATCCCAACTTGGGTCAAAAATCATTCCAACCAACCCTGAACTTGTTACGAACCCAGACTAGTTGACATTACGTTGATATTTAAGCTCTATGGCGTCCTGATAGACACATAAATAATCAATTTAACCATCTTACTATTTTCTATTAGTTGATGGTTTACATAGGACCGTTAGTACCGGAAATAAATATCTAATGGCCTTGTTGGCTATCCATGGTCGAATTGCTTCACTGTTAACCATTGTTTGTATACCCACACCGTCTAGGTATAAATTGTCCGTATTATTATTATTATTATTATTATTATTATTATTATTATTATTATTATTATTATTATTATTATTATTGTTTATAGACAGCACAGGTATACAAACAATGGTACACAGACTCAGTGATACACAAAATGACCTTAAATAAAAGATTATATCGTCATTAAGTGTTTCCAATACACACACACCCTCCAGAACAAGTATTATCCCTCGGTTTATTCACAAGATGGGATTTATTGTGGGCGCAGTGGAGGATTTAATTGGTTGTATACCTCTAAATGGCTGCCTTGTTACCATTATTATTACTCGTTTCCGTCGTCATTGTACGCTTATTATACGTTTCAATTATCTAATACATTATAATAACACTTGTAAGGCGCTTTACTTTATTATTAGTATCTAGATCATGCGATAAACAATAATAATCCTAGTTTAAAGAGACATTATTTAATTCTTTAAAGGCTCAGCATTTAATTCAAAGTGTAACAAGTAACTAATAAGAGAAACTCGACGAGACAACAGAGGCAGAGGCATAATGGCGTTGGTGTTGCCCTCTAGCGTCGAGGAGAGGAAGCTGATGGTGTTGTGTCCTGGGTTCAATCCCGGTCCGATATAGAGAGAAATAAGTTCTGGGTTAAATTCCTTCTCAATTATTTTCGACAGTAACGATTCTTCAAGTCGATAGTCAATTCGTATTTAATTACAATATAACAGTTAAATGTCGATTCATCCTGTAAAATAAATAATGATCTAAGCAACGTTCATAGAGCAGTTCCCTTGAAGCCTATTGGTAATAAATTCAAATGAATAATCCAATTAATTCTAGAATAAAAAATAGTTTAGTTTATAGATAACAGTATATAATATAACAATAATAAATCGTTAGACATTAAGATAAACAGGTAGCAATGTCTTTCTCAATATAGTGACGTAAGTAAGCGCCATCTATTGATTAAAAGGTAAACTAAACCCCCATCCGTTATAGTCTCCCTAAAGCTGTTTCCCTCCTGTGCTATAAACCTCTCGACTGTAAACAACTGTGGGGACGCGCAGAGACGCTACCTCTCCCCTGGTTAGCATCTCTGTCTCCTCAAGCTTTCTTTTTTTTTATTGTGGGACAGGTAAGTGATGGTGTTTTAATTTAACTGTGTGACAGGTAAGTATATGAAGGTGTTGAGTGGTGATGTAGATTTGTATTAGGAAGATTAAGACAAAATAACCATAATATTACCCAAGATTTTATTCGTTATTTTTTGGGGGGATTTAAAGACATTGGTTATTAAATTACAAGTTTATCTGTAATTGTTATTTAATCCATATCATCATTATAGAGTATTAATCTATAATATCCACTTAGTTATATAAGAAAGGGTTAGAATTGTCTCAGTGGATATATGATCAATATTTTAGATAAGTGATTTAAAGGTCTATTTATACCTCATAGTTAAATAGTAATGTATAGCAGAGGCCAAAAACTATGTTAAAATGATCTGAAAATATTACAAAATGAAGGATTATGACGTTATATGTAAGAATATTGAGCTAAATACTGATTACTGATTGGTGGAGGTGACTGGATATTCACCTCAAGTTGAAGATTATTAAATGATGAACTTGATCTTATTTAGGATTTAATTAGATAGATATGGGAGGATGGGTTGTGGTATGTGATTTTTGTGATGTTAAAGTCTTCAATTAGGTTAGTGTGAGGGTGATTAATCTTCAGGTCTGGTGGAGATTCTTCAGGTGATTTAATTTTAATCTATTTATGATATTGTAAGTGTTTCAGTAAGTTATCATGAGTGGATGTTTAGTTTGTCCCCTTGTTTGTGTCTCAACTTCTTAATAGGACTGATTACCATAATATTCCAATTATAATGTATTTTCATTGTACAGTATACCATTATAACCTTTAAACCTGTGTTTTGATGGCTTATTGATGGCTTTTTAATGGCCCTACACGTGCCATTCAAGGTTAGGTAATGTGTACCGAGGGCCAGTGGAGATGGTCCGCTCTGAGTGTGATCTATAAAGGCTCGTGTTTTGTAGTGTTGGGGTGTGAGCTACAGTATAATTATTGGTGAATTTTGAGTTGGGGGGAAACGTATATTGAGATGAACAATATATCAGGGTTATTTTTGATCTGTTGGTAAATATTATTGATATTAATATTATTTAATGTTTTTATTGTTTTTTATGATAGAAGTTCTTTATTCAAGTTTATTAGTATCAGATGTTTAAACTTACTATGAGTCACAAACTGTTGCTGCTAAGTGTCTGGCATGTGATAGGAGAAACGTCTTGATAAAACAAACCATTTATTTTGGTGTAGGAATGTGCGAGTCATCTGTCAGCAGCAAAAGCCAAAACAATACTTTTTCACCATGTTAAAAAGTTCACAGTCGAGGTAAAGGAGCTTTATTTTGTTATTATCTTATGTTCTGACAGGTCAGTTTTTACTTATTTTTCACTGGAGCACTGAAGGTGTCGTGGCCTACCTGGTGTGTTCAGTACTGGTGCTCTGGTGCCGAGACAAATTTTTGGTGCCATGATTTATTGTAATTCTTTATGGGTGTTTTTCCTCGAGATTTTTACTACTGTATAATGGTCAGTAATACTTTACGACTGTGGCCAGTCGGTAGCAGTAACTTGGGGAAATGTTTACGTTGAAGGTAAAAGCTTTCTTACCCTATGAAAATGACAACAGATGCATGAGGAATACGAGGAAAGTAGCGGCTTTTTTCTTCCGTGGAGATATTTCGGCAATTATGTGTTAAACGTGCACTGTGGTTGTCAAGTACAGGTACAGTGTATTCCCAAATGAGTGAATTTTATATACGTGTACAATATATTACTGTAATAGGAATCATTTGTATATAGTACAGTACAGTATTCATGCAATCCACATTTTCACTTGGCATCATAGGTAGTTGTCAGTTAGTATCCAGGATATAGCAGATGCAACACTGCTCTGTATTGTATACACTGGTGTGACTCATCTACAGGTATTCAGTAACAAGAAGGTGCCACTGACTTTAAAGATGACTATTATTAATCTCTTCATTATAGGGATGCCATTTTTAATATTTTCTTTGGCCAACCCAAGACGATTTTATTCAGCGCATAGCTTACAGTGTACGCAGCTGTAAGATACTTTTACCAGTTTTATTTCTCAGTTTTTATTATAACATTTGTGTTAATGTGAAGAATACAAGTCAGGTGGGAACAAAAAACAATGTAATTATCTCCATGGTGCCAGTAGCCTGTGATCTCCATGCCTTCAGCACGTTGGCAAATTGACAAAAAACTTATAACTGAATTACTCTCTTTATTACTATTATTAAGGATTAGATTGCAACACAGCTCTACTTTAATGGTGACTTAAAGTGTTTATATATGTACCGTACTGTCTTATGTGTGTGGTATATATAATAATTTGCTGTGTAGTTTAGTATCATGTTGTGGACACTAAAATATAAAGTAAATAGAGAATAGGGAGTTTGTGTAATATTATGTTAGATAGAGTTTGTTATGTTGGCCTGTATTGTTAGGTTAGCTTAGTAAAGTCTTAATTCTTGAGGCTTTTTATAGTTTAGGTAATGTAGGTTAAGAATATTGTACGTCTAATTGGTCATAAAACAGTAATGCTGATGGATAGTTTAAAAATTGTGCCGAGTTTAAAAATCGCACGTAACTTACAGTACTAGACATGATATTAAGGCGCCAACATAAAACGTGGGGAAGGTGTCGGCTGTACTCTGGTCCAGCTTATGGTAAATGTGAAGGAGATTGGAGCCAACCATTAACACCTGTACATTATTATGAAATTTTGACATGAGACTTTCCAGGATTTATTGATTTTAGTAACCGCCCAGGTAGTATAGTGGCTAGTGTCTCTGTGAGCTGTGGTACTGATCTGAGTTTGACGCCTGGGCAGACCGAATGGAATCCCACGACAGTTCTGGCGGGATAATAAAAAAAATCTAGGCCCTTGTGATCTTTCATTTATCAGGAGGGCCCATTCCTAGTGTGGGGGGGAAGGTGTTACATGTTACTTCGATGTTTGTGGTGATCATGTGGGGGATAACAGGGTCGCTTCTTGCCTTATGAGACTGCCTTTAGGAAGGGAGGAATGAAGGGAAGAGGAAAGTAAGGATGAAGGTAAAGGAATAGGAAGGGAGGGATGAAGGGAAAGGAATATTAAGAGTGGGAGAGGTGCTTGGTACAGTACAGGGAGATGTTGGGTTAAATAAATAATACAGTAAATATCAACAATCACTCAACTTGATCCCTTTTTTAACCTAACTTATCTTTATGGACTTTCTCACCTCAATAGGACTTTCTTCCCACATTTAGGATAAGGAACCAACTGGACTGGGTACGTCTGAGCCACAGCGCCAAGTACTGTACACCATTGCCTCCAGTGCTTCAGTGAATTATATCAAAACCTTCACTGAACTATGTCTGATGTGAGCAGGTACGGACCACTGAGCGTTGCCGACAGAAAACAAAATAACGGTCGGCAATACAGTAAAGTTTCCCTTAACAGGATTAATTGGTTGACGGCCAGCTAGTTTAAGGGTCCCCTAACCTACCTACCCATGATACTAAATTACTTATTACCTGGTGATTTGTTGCTATTTTTCTTTCATTATAAATACTGTACATAAATGTAAGGAAATTAAACCCTTCATATGTTAATGAAGAAACAAATGTAGTGAAAGAAACAGAAAATTAATATAGTAAAAATTGAATGTTAGCAGACGACATGACAATTTAAAGTTTATTTTTACTATTATAGTACAGAACTTGTCCCCTAGTGGTGCAAATCTATAGAACCCCACACAGCACTGTCACACACACACACACTCTGTCACACCACAATATGTTTTTAGTTTTTTTTTTTCTACCATATTTCAATAATTTTCTCCTCATCTCTCCTTCCTGCAGGCATGTATGTAACTCCTAGCTTGGTTTAGTAAGTTATTTCACTCTGGGAATACACGGGAGTGAGGGGAAATAAGTTGCCGTGTTGCTGAAGTGTGTGGTTATGTTAGCTGAAGGTAGGTAATGATGCTGGGGGAGAAGAGGTGGTGGCTGAGAGAGGAAAACATGGGTCAATGTGGGAGGAAAACATGGGTCAATGTGGGAGGAAAACATGGGTCAATGTGGGAGGAAAACATGGGTCAATGTGGGAGGAAAATGTGGGTCAGAGTTAGAGGAAAACATGAGTGAGAGGAGAAAAGGAGCCAATCACAGCTTGTCGTGGGTTTGGAAGGGGTCATGTAAACATCCAGGTGGACAAGCATCAAACCATGAGAAATTTAGTGTGTACTGAGGTACATTTGAGGATGTATTCTGAGAACCAATGAGTGTGTGTGTGTGTGTGTGTGTGTGTGTGTGTGTGTGTGTGTGTGTGTGTTTTATATTTTTGTGAGTACAGTAACTGGAAACTCGAAACATAAAAAAAATTAAAATGAAAAATATTCCGACTTCTCCCAAATCTATGTCGGAGATTCTTCGTTTCAGATAATGTCCGGTTAAGGGAACTTTACTGACTTGCCTGATTTTACTTAACTTATTTTCATAGTAAAATAATGTATTCCAGCTCTCACTAACAGCATCTTCACATTCTCTTGAGCAAAATCACAATGATTATTAATGTTGGAACTCTAGATGACGTACCCAAAATGTATCTACTTGTTCCTTTAAATCACTGCAATAGATTCAAACGTTTTTAAATACTGTTACTTTCCAATAGTTGTAATTCCCTATGTCAATAATGCTGTAGTAATTCCTAATGCCTTTTTATTATTGTATTTAAACCATTTTATAGCTCGTATAATGGATCGAGCGACTCATTCACTCAACACTGTCATGGGTTTAATCAGTGGGACTTCCAGCGTGTGTGACGGGACTAATTTCTGAAAGTTTGAGGAAAATATTGTCTCTTTAAGGGTTATGGAGTTGTGGGGTAGATAATGATTTTGGGGGGAATTTAGTCTCGTCACATGGTTGAGGGGGAGGGGGCTGGGTCATCGAGCCAGTGGTGTAGTCAAGAACACGAGAATTTTTTTTTTTTACGGTTTTAGCCATTTTGGAACACATGAAGATTCACCCCCCTCCCCCCACCTCCATCCCCCCAGCTTGACTAGTGTGAAATTTACCCCCCCCCCTCTCCCCCTCAAATTATCTATAGGGCTAATCTTCAGGTGATCGATAAAGGCTAAAATGTAAATGGTTTCGTTCGTGGTGTCGACTACAACATAGATCAAGGCCATAGATGTGTTGATGTTAGTGAGTTGCCCGGTACATAGTAAGTTATTGATGGTTTTTCAGGATCAGTCCCTCACTTGTGTATTGGACATAAATCCTTTGCTTGTTAAGTTTGCATTTTCTGATTCACAGGTAATGAAACATTATTAATACCATTTTGGGTCATATTTTCATCTTTTATTGTTGTTTGAAGCTTCTATTGCCCCATAATTTTCCCACCATACTATATCTCATGCCTCCACGTGCTCTCGGCTGTATATTATTATTACCATCATGATGAGCGGAACATTTTAAGAAAGGAATAATGTGTTTGTGCGAATTATGAGTAAAAACACTTTGATCAATAATCCTGGAAGGCTTTATGTCAGAATATATCAACATCCACAGCAGCAGTGTATTAATGGTTGACACTGTCCGTCTGTCTCGTTGATCTATGTTTTTACACACAATTTTCCCTCATATTGTGCGCCAGTACTCGTGAGTGTTGGTATGGGGTCCCTCTTGACGTGTGGTTCACTGTAGAGCCAGTGAGTGTTCTTGATTCAGAGCAGGGAGGCTGTAGGCTGGACTTGAGATGGATATAAACATTTGAAATAGAGACATGACTGTTACCTTCCCACAGTAGACATGATCCACCTGAAAGAACTGGATATGTGTGGATTGGACGTTGATTAAAGAATATCCGCTTGGGGAATAGTGAAATGGAAGGGAGAGTAAAAATTCCGTAGTGTATTGTGAAGAAAAGGCTAAGGACTAATGATGAGGGAAAGAAATGGAGAGAATTACTAAAATGGTTTGTGTATGGTGAGTGAAGGAGGGAAGGTGGTGGTGTAGGAAGGAGAGGAGAATAATCAACTACTGAACATATATTGTGAACTGAAATTGATGCTGTACGATCCATTGTCAAGCAAATTATTAAGGAGAATTAACAAAGATTAGTGGGACAACTTTTATATTGGAGCTGTACTGAATATTAGAGAACTATAACCACTGTACATTATTGCATCATTTACCAAGGAACATTGTCCTGATACTGTACACTTTGGGTAATTTATTAGTTCATGAATTCATATATAAACCCCCCAAAAAAATTGCAAGGGAGTTTGGGAAATGGTGGAGCAAGATTTCAAATAATGAGAGACGCTCGGAAAAGTGTACTAGAACGGCAGAGTGTTGCGGATCTGTGGTGGTGTATGGGGGTGAGTGTCGGGTCATTTTCATAATGTAATCGCAGACGTCTTGTATCCATTCATATTGTTTCATGCTTAGTAATTAAGTAGTATTGTATGTCTCTTTAAAAATGTTAAATTTTATGATGTTTAACGATGTTTCTTATAAGTTTTCAGGAAGTCACTCGGTAAACTTGATATATTATTCCATGTTGATATTAACTTTAACATTTAAACATTTATAAGATTTAAATATTTACAGGATATTGTTATACATTATTTAACTTAACCTGATGATGATATTGACGTTACTTAAGAATCATCCTTACAGGTGATCGAGAAGTTTGCCGAGCAGTTTTGTTAATTAACTACATAGTACAGTATTTAACATTTAAACTCTTGACACTTTGCTTTTCATTCATCTTTATTATTCATTTATACATTATGATATTTTTTATGGTCAGTTTATCCATAGTTTATCATAATTTATTTCTCTCGTTACAAAAAAATATTGGGAATTATGAAGAAGAGATTTTTATCTTATAAGAAAATATTCAGTTTGGGTGATGTAGAGACATTTTTGTATCGATAGTTTCCTGGGCTCTGTTTCCCTCATGAGTTAGTACAGTTCAGTATTATATTCCCAACAGATACAGTCGTCCACAGAAGTCCTGTTGCCTCTCCTCCTGAACCACGAACCCAGAGATTCAGACCTCGTGAATCCGAAGCATTTAATGTATGGACAGAATAGTGTTTTGGGTTTACTGCTTCGGGTTTACGAGTCTGTGGGGCGGCAGGAGAGACGACGGGACTATTGTGGGTGACAGTACGGTACATCTCCACTGTTTAGTTTGGCGTAATGGAACTCCACGGTTGATTGGCTCTCAACTGTACACAAATTGATGTTTGATAAAAATGTGTTTAACTTATCAAGAGTAAACAGATGGAGGTGTATAACAAATGATTAAGTGTTTGTTTAGACTCTATAAAAGTTTATTATTTTATAAGATGAATAACAAGCTGGGTAAACTGTCTTGTATTTCTCAGTTGTCTAGTACAGGTGGGGGGGGGGAGGAGATGTGTGGGAATTAAATAAGGAACATAATTAATTGTTTGCTGTCTACATTTTACAAACTTTTATTTCTTAGTTTATTTTAGTTTATAAGATGAATAACAAAAAGGGTAAACTGTCTTGTATTGTTAATTTGTTTAGTACAGGTGGTGTAGTATAGTAATTAGATATCAGACAGGTAATTAAATAGAATACAGAATTAATTATTTCTTAACTACCTACATTTTTACAAAGCCTTATTTCTTGAGTTTATTTTTAAGTTTTATTTCATCTTATAAGAGGGGTCACAGACTGGCTAAACTTGCTCGTATTGTTCACTTTCTCTCCTGCAGTTATAATGGTGTCAACGCGGGGAGTGAAGGTGAAGTTTAGCGAGGGAGAGAGAGTACTGTGCTACGAGCCTGACCCTACCAAGGCTAAGGTGCTCTATGACTCCAAAGTTCTCCAAGTAGTTGCCAACAAAGATGGTAAAGGGCGAAAGCACATAGAGTACTTAATCCATTTTCAGGTATGCATCCACGTGGGTATTGGGCCTTGGTATATATACAATATATATAAACCTCCCATTCTCTCTGTTTCTTAATCTCGTCGTTGTATTTTCAGAGGCCTTAGAAAAATAAAATATTATAAAGTACTGTATTGCAGAATTTCTTCACAAGTAGATTTCTTTTGTTGTTATTCCCCTTGGTATACAAATTTATTTTCTAATGGCATGACTTGCTGCTGGAAAATTTGGGGGTGATTTTTTTGCTCTTAGTTTTTTTATTTTTTTTTGATTCGTGGATTAAATGTGGGATTTTAAATTTTTCGTTTCAGGGCTGGAATGCATCTTGGGATCGTTGTGTTTCTGAAGACTTTGTGCTGAAGGACACCGACGAGAATAGGGATTTGCAGCGTCAACTGGCCGATAAAGCCCAGATCAAATTGTGAGTCTCCTAAAACCTGTCGTTCCCTATTTAACTTTTCCTGTTTCATCTGCTGACAAAGTACTGTATAGCAAACCTCCCCTGTTTTACCTGCTGAGAAAGTACTGTATAGCAAACCTCCCCTATTTTACCTGCTGAGAAAGTTTAACCAATTTTTCCCATGTCATCTGCTGAGAAAATGTATAAAAAATTGTCCTGATTAATCATTAGTTAATAAATAATATAGAATCAGTCCTTCAGAGTTATTATAGTAAAGTATATTGTCAAGTGTAAGATCTACTTTATGAAATTACCAAAAGTTCTGAAAGATTTGAGTTTTTATATATGGAAGAGATTTAGTAGTGTGTGTGTGTGTGTGTGTGTGTGTGTGACAGTGTGTGTGTGTGGTATGAACGACTGTATGTATGTGGTATGAACAGTATGTAGTGGAGCGAGCGACGAGTCTTATCTGTCTTGACGGACATGAACAAATAAAAACACATGTCTATTTCAGGTCGACCAAATCCAACAGAGTGTTAATAGGCGGACCATTGTAGTAAGTAGCACTATATTAACTGGTTCATAACTCTGACCCATAATATAACTGTACCTTTAACTCGTACATATAATTAATCTGGTCATTTAGGAACTTTTTTGAGATATATTTTCTTTTACCAAACTTTGAAGTGAAAAATTAGCGATGTTGTTTATTGATTGATGTATTGGAAAGATGTTTTTCTTATCATTGTTATAATTAATTAATTGTTTTAATGTTATGTAGGTAAAGAATTTGATTTAAGCTCTGGATAATATAGCTTTTTATTTGAGTTTTTTAAAGCGAGGAAGAAGTTTGTTTATGTGTGACGGTTGTGTCGGCAGCAAGGAGCGGAGGAGGAAGAGGCGGCTGTCGGAGACCATACGGGAGACAATTGAGAAGGAGAAGCAGGAGAAGGAACAGCAAGAAGAGTCTGAGACAAGCTCCCAGGTGAGGCCGCTCGTTAACCTACCTGTGTGTTGGTGGTAGGTGACGGTAGTGGTGATAATGGTGATGGTGTTAGTGATGATGGTGGTGTTACTGCTGTGGTGATGGTGATGATGGTGATTCTATTGATGGTGTGGTGGTGATAATGTTAGTGGTTGATTCAGGCATATGTGTTAAAATGTCTCGTAGTTCAAGGAATCATTATAATCAGATACACACAGGAAGATAATGAGTGAGGTGAAGGGATGTGAGTGATAAGAATAGGAGGAATAAATATTAGATAACTACAGGAAGATAAATAATAAGATAAAGTTATATGATTGAAAGGAATACAAGAGAAATGGAAGAAGAAGAAGAAGTTGTCTCTGTTTATTATCCTTTAAATAGTCTAGTATTATTGAAGAGGTTAATTTCTACCCTTTCATTTGATTGCTATTTTGGAGACCACTAACGACATCCCAACTATCTCCGCACAGACCGGAACCACGGGCACGGAGGACGAGGAGATGGGCTCGGCTGTCTCGGAGGTGGACAGCACAACGGGCGGAGAGGAGGAAGAAGAAGAGGAGGAGGAGGAAGAGGAGGTGACGAGCGACGAAGAGACGATTGAGCGCCACTTCCCCATCGTCTTGCCAGATAACCTAAAAGCTGTCCTGGAGAGAGATTTCCACCTGATTAATGAGAAAAATAAGGTAAGAGTTGGATATCCCTGTTTCTTCCTCTTCAGAACTTGTCATAGTGTACTTTGTTTAGCCTGACTTAGTGTATTGTGTTTAGCCTGACTTAGTGTATTGAGTTTAGCCTGATTCAGTGTGTATTCTGTTTCCCAAGTAAAAAATAAAATGGACATCTCTGTAGTGAGGTGGTTAGTGGATCAAACCTACTAAACCCTTGTGTACCGGCGCATCTCTGTGCTGAATAACAACATCAGGTTTTAGTGGCGTCCCTGTAGTGTAGTGATTGAAATAACTTTGTGTATTTTGTTGGTTAATATGACTTCATGAATTCCATTTAGAGTGACTTAGTATATTCTGTAAACTTAACAGAAGATTAGGGTCGCTGATTGGACACTAAAATACGATCGTAAATTCGGATAATACAGTTTTGATCGCCATTTGTGTCCTCTTCAGCTGTTAAGAGTCAATTTGTTTACTCAGAACGGAAGATTATATTCTTGGTCATCGAGGCTTTGATGTTTGGTGTTGTAGTCTGAACTTGATATCGAGATTGAGGCTGTCGATTATTTAGTGAAGGTAATTATTTACAGTATCTTTGTGTTTACGACTAGCATATCAAAATTTAAGCCGTCGATTATTCAGTAGAACTCATTCCAGATTGTTTTTGTAGCTAACATATCAAAATTGAGACAATCAATCTAAGTCTTTTATTTATTTATTTACTTTATAACTAACATATCAGGGTTGAGGTCGTCAGTCATTGGGTAAAACTAATTCACGTCTTCTATATTCCCGTCACCAGCTGCTGGATCTCCCTACACACAAGACCGCCCTGAGTCTATTGGAGAACTACGTCAAGTTTTTTGCCGTCCGCTACTTGGCCAGGACGAAAGAGAAGAGAAGAACGGAGATTAAGGAGAAAGACAAATATTTCCTGACGTAAGTAAATAATAAGACTCCGACGTTTAATTTAGTTAGTTTAGGTTGAGGAAATGTCTTACTGATTGACTAATATTTTGGCCACTAACTGTAAGCTTTATTCTGGTAAATATTTAAATGAGTAAATAATTGACTTGTAAATAAGGTGTAAATGCAACTGTCTTTTCATTTAATTACAAGACAATGCTTAGCAAATTAAAAAAAAAAGATTAGAGTGGGTTGGATTAGATTAGTTCAGTGTAGGTTAGTTTAGTTATGTTAGATTAGTTTAGTGTGGGTTAGATTAGATTAGTTTAGTTTGGGTTAGATCAAAGGTAAGAATATCAGAAACATTCCTGTCGTCTCTTCAGCTTGAGGATAAATGGAATCTCATCTTTTGAATGGAATTTTATTGACTTTTCTGTAAGACGGCAGAGAGAGGGAGTCTGCTGGCAGGACTGTTGTGTATACGAGATGACTGAGGTGTTGTGGGTGAAATGTTATAAGAGTCATCGTGTACAATACAATAGTAGATATGTGTTATGTGTGTGTGGGGAAATAGCTAGTATACCATAAACTTGTAAAAAACGTCGAAATGTAATGAACTGTTCTTGGGGAAACTATGAACGTGCATAATTTTGATAAATTTCCTTATAAATGCCAGCAGATTCGATTTGTGCAAGGAGGTGATGGATGGCGTTCGCATCTGTTTCGACTTCCACATAGAGACTCTTCTCCTCTACGCGAAGGAACGGAAACAGGCGGAACGTCTCAGAACGGCCCAACCCATATATGATAAAGGGTAAGTCTGCCTCGGGACTGAGAGGAAAAAGGGTAAATTTTTGGCATATTAATTTAGGAAGTAAATTATTATATAATTGGTTTCCACTTAATGACTAGACAGAACTTACGTGATTTCTAACTTGATTTGATAGTTAATGTAAACTCCACCTGAATAGTAAACCCGATATGATTGTTAATGTAAACTCAAACTAAAGAACAAGAACTCAATCTCAACAAAGACAAGTCGATGCAAATATTTTGTCCTTAATATTTTCTCCTTTCGTCAATAGAGAACCCGATGGATACGAGCCGATGTCAGTGGACGACAAGGACAGCCTGGAGACTATGCCTATGAACAAAGACGAATTTGACATTGAAGAGGCAAGGGAGAGACTGGAGAGCTCGCAAAAAGATGAAGAAAGAATTAAAGGTAAGATTGAGAGTACTACTATAGGGTGTTCATAAATGATTACCCTAAAACAGCATGCTCTCATGGTTTAATCAGGGTAATCATTTATGGACACCATGTATAATGTTTTGGTACACTTTCATTCACTCACTTATTTACTTACTCATTAACTCACTTCCTTTCTTGGATCATTTTCTTAGGGGTAAATTTTAGGTCATACAAAAGTATTTTGAGTATTTACCTTTTTAAGAGCTGTGATAGTGGCTTTTTTATATTAATTAAAAGACAGTATTAACCTGAATCAAATTAGTTTTTCACCCCTTTATAGATAACTTTTGGGGGGGGTTAAACTGTTATGTATATATATATTTTTTTGTAGATATAAAGTAGACATGTTTTGGGGGATATCAATTTATTTCTTAACCCGTATATGGTGGGTGAGGAGTCTGTATAGTTCTTGGGTACTGTATAGTTCTGTTCTCTGGGTACTGAATAGTTTTAAGATAACCGTGTAGGAATGTCTTATGAACGTAGGCAATAAATTAAACGAAAACATCATATAAGTTTATTGGACAATTTTATTTATTTTATCAATTCAGTAAATATTTTTATTACAGCAGGAATAATACAAAAAACAAAAAGATATATTGAATTTGTTCTTGATGTTAACCTTCCAATGTTACATATTACAAGATGCTGACAGGAGTTAGAATTTTTTTTTAATTTAGTGTATTTTGCAGAGTCCACCGGCCGTCGTCTGTTGAGATCCAAGAGACCTCCATCTGGGGACTCTACCAGCACCGTGGAGAGGGAGAAGACCAGCACTGGCATGGCCTGGTGGGTGTGATGTTGTTATTGGAACCATTTATTACTTTGACCCAATCACTGGATATTGTTTTTTATGGTCAAGTGTAATGATGTCGCTCCTCGGTCACAATCATATATACTGTACTCGCCTTCTTCCTATACAATATAACAGGTGTTCCTCAGTAGTATATGAAAGGCTTCTATTCTTCAAAATTATGTATAAATCCGTATTTTGTAAGTGGGGGAATATACAGGATGTATCTAAAAAAAAACTGTATACACACTACCTTGCATATTTTCGTGGTGTGAATGTTTGCATTACAACAACAGTGTGAATATATCTTATTAATACAAACATTCACACAATCTCTACAAGACTGTGTATATACTGTACATTACTGTATTCTGGAACATGCTGTATGTACACATATTTGTCAATACTTACGGGCATTTTGTATGTTTATCTCCATCAGTGAGTCAGGACGGAGCACACCAACGACAGTTACCTCCGGGGCGAGCACAGCAGGCGTGAGTGGACTCGCCGGAGCCGACATTAGCACGTCTATTTACCGAGCCATACCGCCACAGCTCCAAGACTGGACGTTACTTCCCGAGTCACACCGAGACCCGCCGCCTCCCTCAATCCTCTACGGCCACATGCACCTCCTTAGATTATTTGGTAACCAGGACCCTCTCTCATCACACTTAATATATTTCACTTTATAAGGATGTGGATAATTTGTCTGTAATCCTTAAATGGCAGCCATCATCAGTGGGTGGTAGCTGTAGGGATGGCAGCTATCATCAGTGGATGTTTAATTGTTCCTTCCATTCTATTTTTGGTGTGGTTAAATTGTTTAAATGATGTTGGCTTTATCCTTTTCATTTGTCTAACCATGCCAAACACAGAGGCTGATAAGAAAGTGATCATTAAGTAACAGCTGTATTTTTCCTGCAACTCTTTTATTCGAAAAAAATTCATTGCCTGCAAATCACTTATTTCTTGTTCATAAAGCAGTGAAAGGATTAAATTGCATTGGGTTAAGAGGAAACAGGTTATAATTATTGTTGTAATCAACAGTGAAGCTTCCCGAGATCCTGTTTCGTATGAATCTACCAGAGACGAAGAAGAAGATCATCATCAAACACCTCGACTTGTTTATTGAGTGAGTGTTTGTATGACGAGTTTGAGTTGTTGATAACCTACTGGAAGTCCCACCCAACAATATACAAAGATTACCTGGTCCTCTTGGGGAAGGGATGGTGAGACCATGTATTTTTGAGCCTTCAGCAAATATAAAATAATTTTTCCAGTCTTTTTAATTATAGCTACAGTTCATCTTAGTATTGTACTTCATTTTTTTTATAGTTTTTGTTTAATCATCATCTTCAAATAGATGATATTGTGTGACTATGGCATTGCACAGCTAGATATATTTTCCTCATTAACAATGTGAAAGTTTTGTGTTGTGCTCTACATTGTTATAACCATTGCAGGTACATCAGTAACCACAGTGAGGAACTCTTCTTGGAGTCACAGTATGTGAACAACCTGGACGTGTAGAGCTGCCAGTGTTCACCACATGGTACAACCTCCACTGTGATGTGGGGCTTTGTGACCTCCACTTGTTGTTGGCTGTGATAATGCAAAAGAGTGAAAGTTCTCCCTGCAAAGTACATTGTTGTGAGTGTTTCCATGGTTTTCACCCGACTAGATAATTAGTTTGTTAGTGTTTATGGTCATATGTGTTCATAGGTTAATTAAGAAATAGGTTTTCTGTTGTAAGACTTAAAACATAACAATGTACCTGAGTTATTGACCAGAATTGTGCTCACACAAATTTAATGTCGTGGACCATGTATTCAGTAATCAGCAAGCTCAGGAGTACCTATAATGTGATTTTTAGCAAAATCTAATTTTTGGCCAAAAATGTAAGTCTAATAATACCTTAAATTTTTTGGACCAAAATATACTTTTTTCTCAGAATTGAAATTTAAGGGGTTTAACTAATTAAGTACATTCAGAATAACACACAAACCCTAAATCACACCTTGGAATCCCATAATTGATGAGTAATTAGCATTGAAAAATGTCATTCAAATCTTAAGGGTCATTATGGCCACTAATTACTCTGCAAATGTATCGTGGACCATGTAGTCCTGATCAGCAAGCTCAGGAGTACCTAGAATGTGATTTTTGGCAAAATTTAATTTTTGGACAAAAGCGTAAGTCTAATGCCTTACAAAATTTTTGACCAAAATATACTTTTTTCTCAGAATTGAAATTTAAGGGGTTTAACTAATTAAGTACATTCAGAAGAACACACAAACCCTAAATCACACCTTGGAATCCCATAGTTTTTGAGTAATTAGCATTGACATTTTTGAATGCTAATTACTCATCCAGATTTATTATGGGATGAGCCAATGAGGTTGTGTTGGGGTCTGAATGTGTGCTATTTATGTGCTTGTTGGTGTGTTCTTAGTCTGAACTGGTGTGGTGTGCTGGTGGGTGATGCTAGTGTTGACTGGTAATTATTGGTATAAAATTCTGGTGCTATTGCTGGTGTGTGCTGGTAATGCTGTAATGCTAATCTGGTGAGATTCACTGTGCCAGTACTAGAAGCTGGTGTTGATTGACTTACTTGTTGTCCTGCTAATGTAAATGCTAATCTTGCCAAAGTATCACTGTGTTAATGCTGTGCTAGTGTAATGCTCTGTGCTGGCTAATATTTATTATCAGTACTGTATTAGTACTAATAATGGTCTAGTGATAGTGCTAGGTGTTGTGCTAGTGGTGCTAATATATGATTGCTGCTTAATTGCTAATGCTGACATGTTTCAATGTAATTAATTATTAGTATAGTGTGTGCTGGATTAATGATAAGTGTGTGATTAATATTTGTCTAATCAAGTATAGCTAATGTATTAGTACTGTAGCTGGTATGTAATATAGTACTAGATTAATACTAGCACTCATTAATGCTAGTATTAATTAGTATTACTAATACTAATATGCTAATACTTAATACCTAGTGTGCTAATACTGAGTACATATTAATAGTGTTAATAATACTACTGTATTTTAATTAATGCTAGTATTAATATTAATATATACCTAATACTAATATTAATACTAGTATTATGTAATAGTATAATACTATATAATACTAACAAATACTAATATTAATGCAAATATTAACATACTAATATATAGTATTATACCTAGTATTAATATAATACAGTATTAATACTAATTAGTATTAATACTATGCTAAATGTGTCTAGTATTATTGCTAGTATGTAGTTTACATACTTTATCAGATTAGGTATTAATTCTTTTAATATATAAATGTATTACCTAGGCTACTAATAGTATAGTATTAATACTAGTATTGTATTAGAATGCTACTACTAGCTAATACTAGTCTTAATACTAGTATTAATACTAATAATAGTTATATTTCTAATTAATAACTAGTATTAGTATTAATACTAGTATTAATACTAATACTAGTATTAATACTAGTTTAATATTTTTGTAAAAAGAAAAAATGGTTTCTTTTATATAATAAATGTTACCTAAAAATTACTTACTGTATTGTTTAAATTACACCTCTTGAACATTATGTATTTCAACAACACTATATCTATGTCAAGGACTTATTTTAATAGTAACATAAAAGAGAATGATTGTATTTTGGATTTATTACGAAAATACATCAAGGGCATACAAACGGAAAAGTTAATACTGTACTGTATGGGATATTTGTAGAAAGATGATGCACAATATGAACACTTATTATATCAGAGAGTTAATAATATATCTACATACGTCATCAGTCCCGGGAGTGTGTACAAGACTCTCCTTTGACCAATATTCATCTGTTAACATTTACCATGAACCACACAGTAAATATAGTTAATGTACAGACATAACAACACCGGGTACGTCATTTATACAGAAACAACGCCAAGTTTGATTTATATACAGAACTAATTTGGAATACGATTTATATAATATATACTGATAATAACCAGTACACTGTATATAATTTACATAGATGTTTGTTGGAAGGTAAAATGACTTAACACACACACACAATATTATCACAGAGACACTCACGAGGCAGAGATACAAGTGTACGATTCTCGGATTATGGTTATTACTTTACTTAGGTCATTAGCGGGTAATATTTAAGGTCATCGGTGGTTAATATTTGATCTGATGAAAGTTACTGAGGCCAACCTCTGACAAACCGGTAACTGAGCGAAGCCTGAATTCATAATAACTGGAAGTAACTGACTGACTCAATTCATCGGAGTTTGATCAACATTGGCACGACACTGGTGGTATTTTACAAGAAGTTGCAGATCTTTGCCTGTGAGAAGTGTTCGAGGGTGGTGAACAGTCCTCGCTAAGTTGTCTTAAAAGAATCATTAATGACGGTAATTAACATTTTAAAAGGAATATTGTGACTTTGGTGGTATACATCCATAGAAGTAAATAGAACTTATCACTGATATACAAAGTTAGTTCACCTTAAAGACATTTTGGTTATTACAACACCAAATACAGTTCTTCAATTAAATAATTTAAAATATGAATTTCAGTGCCATTGGCTTACGAAACACGGGTTTCAATCGGCTATCAAGAAGTACGTTAATCGGCCGTTATGGACGGCCAAAATAATAACCGACATAATAATCATTTAATTTGGATACAGGTAGTTCTCAAATCATCAACATAAAGCTGGGTAGGGTACTAATACAACATTTAATGAGACCAGTAAAGTGTACTCCAAGAAGTCATGGCTTTCGTAAAGTTATTGGCTGTCAAACGAAGAGCAATGAGTGTGACAATTAGTCACTTCTCTCAATAACAAATTTGTTACTATCACGTACGGTTTACTTTAAGGATAAACGGAGAATTACAAGGAGTTGATGATAAGCTTATCTTGGCAAGTAGCTGGCTGGTGTTACCCACTAAGAAGAGGAAACAGTGATGGCGGTCAAGTCTTTATTTACCGGAGATTTAACTTCCCAAAAAGACCTTCCCATTGTTTTGTTTTTTAAGAATAACGTTCCTAAAATTACAATGTTTGATTAAACTGATGGATAAGCGACTGTAAAAACACAAGTGGTGAGGAGAGAGTTCTTTCTCAAATAACACTTGGTAGAGGTGATTGGGGAGGAAGACCGTGGGGGGCCGTTCATTCCCACAGATAGGCAACTTTTAGCTTGGGGGAACCCTATATAATTATTTACAAATTTCATGGAAACTTATAAGTAAAGGCCATTATCCTTTATGAAAACTGAGGACTATAATTTAAAAGGATTTATGTCAATAATTAATTTCTCCTGCCTGGCACTGAACACTCCAGACTCAATCATATAAAAAAAACTGCATATAAGCAACAAGAGCTCCTATTATCACTCCAAAAATGGTTTCATATAATCTACGAGTATATAAAAAATAACATATTTGCACCATTCTCTCATGACTGGATGCTTAGAAGACTATCATACCACGCAACACTGTCTTAAATTCCTGTTTTTCTCTCATATACAGAGACCTTAATTTTTTTTAGTTACGATGAGAAATTCTGTATTTCAATTCAACGTCATAAACTAAGGGTGAGCAGAGCTGTTAGATAGTCGATGACAGAAGCCGGAGCTAGTTATGTCTCTCTCTCTCTCATTTACACACCTCGAGGACTGCAGAAGGTCCACCACACAAACTAAACATAGAAAACTAATGCACACACTCACCTCAAACTATAATGCCAACAAAACAATGCTGACCTGATGTGGCAAAGCAGCAATTAAAGTGTTGCCGTTGTTTGCGGAGGTCGTTACGTACAATGGTGGTCTTCAGTGTTGATGTTTGTGATGGCTGTTGTGGTTCTTGCTTCAGTCGGGGGGGGGGGTGTTCCCCACTTATCTGCTGCGCTAAACACATCGACTACTCTTGTGCTCACCCAAGGCTCCTGTTGAGGTGAGTCAAGGTGGACCTCACCAGCGCAGGTCACACTCGGCGTCACTTGTGTGGTCCCTGATGGAGTTGCTGCCCTCACTCAGCCGTCGACTCACAGCCGGACTCCTGCAATAAATCTGCTATGTCACACACTATATACTGTAACTGGATAAGGTGTTCCCTTCCCCACCTCTCAAGTACACAAAAATGACTCTCAAGAAACATGAAATTTCTACACAAGTTGGCTGCCATTTAAGAGCTAGGGTATAAATCCCAAATACTAATAGTTTATTTTTTATACTTGGGTGAGTAAAGAATCTCAGAAACTTTAATTCAGGTAGAGAAAAAAAAAATGGTAAAATGACTTATGATTTGAGAAGATAATAATATTAGGTGTGTGCTCTGAGGCATGACTGGACAAATATGGTATCAAAAAAAAGAAACTGAAGTTGAAATAAAAGCAAGAATTTCTGGGGACTACGAGGAACAGTGAAGCTGAAACAGTCAAATATCTGGCCTTCAGAAGGTTATGAACAAAGATACAAACACCTGCCACAGATATTAACTCTAAAATAAAATGATAAATTAAAAACACCCTTTGATTTCTTAACTCTGGGGCAGGTTCTGTGTACAAGTGACTTAGTGAATGTTATCAAATCAGGTGGTGTACAATTAAGAGTTAGTAAGGATTAGTAAATAGAAGAATTTACTAATTATTTGTTTAGAAATGGTTTATTTATTTCCAAACATCATTTAACCTGAGTCAATCACAACTATTAATATCCTGTATAACTGATATTATTTTCCTAACTAACAAACTCCAAAACCTAACCTAGCCCATCTGTAGTGTCAGCAGGGTACAGTACCTGGGGTGTGGAGTGTCAGCAGTGCAGGGTACAGTACCTGGGGTGTGTAGTGTCAGCAGGGCAGGGTACAGTACCTGGGGTGTGTGGTGTCAGCAGGGTACAGTACCTGGGGTACAGTAGGGTACAGTACCTGGGGTGTGTGGTGTCAGCAGGGTACAGTACCTGGGGTGTGTAGTGTCAGCAGGGCACAGTACCTGGGAGTGTGTGGGTCAGCAGGGTACAGTACCTGGGGTGTGTAGTGTCAGCAGGGTACAGTACCTGGGGTGTGGTGTCAGCAGGGTACAGTACTGGGGTGTGTATGTCAGCAGGGTACAGCACCTGGGTGTAGTGTCAGCAGGGTACACACAGTAGGGGTGTGTGGTGTCAGCAGGGTACAGTACCTGGAGTGTGTAGTGTCAGCAGGGTACAGTACCTGGGGTGTGTAGTGTCAGCAGGGTACAGTACCTGGGGTGTGTAGTGTCAGCAGGGCAGGGTACAGTACCTGGGGTGTGTAGTGTCAGCAGGGCAGGGTACAGTACCTGGGGTGGCGCGTGGGTCGTAGGGTGTGTTGCTGAGACCGCCGTGTCTTAGGGGAGCCGGACGTTGCGGGGGACCCTGTTGCCAGACGCCCACACATCAGGCAAGAAACAAAATAAATATTATGATGACCTCTGAATAAAATTTTTAAAATATCACTTTTCTTGAGTTATAGGGTGTCTACTGGTCTGGAAAACTCAGGCAATTTTACAAATAAACCTGGAAATTTATGTGAATTCAGTTCAACTTCAAATATTGTTATTTTGACAGCAGTATTACCATAAATTAATGATGTACTATATAATAGGTAAGTAATTAAACTTTTAGGAACAAATTCCAGTAAATAGTTCACTCCAATACTGAATTATTTGTGTACCTGTGATATTTTATGTTAGTGATCAAATATTACAGTTTATACTTTATCTATTAATGCTGCAATGATTATTGTCAGAGATGAATTGTTCTTATAATTAAGGGACTTAATTTAAGTGGATTATTCCACACATTTATCATAAGTCATATAGGTGGATCAGTAGTGACTTCGTTTTTAGCCGGATTTGTTTTTTTTTAACGTCCGGGTCGACCCACGTGAATAGCTCAAATCCGAGGAGAAAAATATGGAAGGGGGTCAATGTTTCTGCCGATGTTCATCACTAAGCCTAATGATCACCCTGATCATAGCTGGTTAAATAAACTAGTCAGACAGCTTTCTGTAACTATAATTTAGACTAAGTAAATCACAGGTACATACAGTACTTGAATTAATACTTCAATTCATAGCTGTTTAATAATTTACCTGTCAGCTTGGCTTGGGGTGGGTCCCAAAAGGGTTTTCAATTTCTTGATTATCATCAAATATATCATCTTTAAATTTCCCAATAGTGTTACAGGGTTACTGTACATATAATTGAAAACGTCTAATTTTGTTATTCTGTTGTAATAAATACTGTATAGGATTAATGTACCTCAAAGTTTTAAAATTTACACCTGGAAAAGCCAGAGAATTTTGTTTTGTCTGGCCAGTAGACACACTGATTGATATTATGTTATTAAAATCTTTCAAGGGATTACGGAGTAATTAGTGGGCTTACGGCCACTAATTACTCCGCAATCGTATCATTGATCATGTACAGTGATCCCTCGGTTAACGAGCGCCTCGGTTAACGAGTTACCTCCCATGAGATTCTTAACTTTGGTTAACGAGCAATCCCTCGGTTAACGAGTTTCATACGAGCCGACCTCAACAAGTTTTGGCTTGCACTTGGCGGTCAACCAGCTTTAGTATTAGTCCGCCAATACATTAATCGGTTCTAGGGCTTAAATTCCTTACTATTTTAGTAAATATCAAGAAGTTTATACTATTCAATAATTTTAAAAGTTAAATATTAAATTTTTTAGTCATTTTAACAATTATTGAACATAATTGAAGGTAAAGTGACTAGCTTTATGTGCGCCATCCAGCCTCTTAACACAGCAAACAGGCGTTAGTCTCTCTCTGTTTTCAGTGGAGGTAACATCTTGCTTGAGACTCTCTTCAACTAAATGCTTTTTTTGTGTTTCCAAGCAAATTATTGGTAATTTTGAAATTTATTTTACATATTGACAATATATAGCACAGTGCAGTGTTATTTTAAAGAAGATATTCTTTATTTACAACAAGTTTATAACTAAAAGATCACGTGTTGACATTGTTTGAATCCAGCATGGGGCCTAAGAGATCAAGAAAAGCGATTTCAATCCAAACCAAGCAGGAAATCATAAAAAAACATGAACAAGGCATTAGAACAAATGCGCTATGCAAAGAATATGGCATGTCGACATCAACTGTGTCGACATTTCTTGCACAGAAAGACAAATTTAAAGAAGTGAAAGAGAGACAAATCTACAAGAGTGTTTAAAAGTAGACCCCTAATTGCAGAAACTAGGTTACTTCTCATCTGGATTAGGGAAAAACAGATGAAAGGTGATTCAGTTTCTACTGAATTCATTTGTGAAAGAGCCAGGGAGATTTACGAACATTTAAAGACAGATCAACCTGGTTCTTCAGGCACAGAATTTGAAGATTTTCGGGCCAGCAAAGGCTGGTTCGAAAAATTTAAGAAAAGAAGTGACATTTTCAGTGTTGTTAGGCATGGTGAAGCTGCTAGTGCTGATAAGGAAGGGGCAGCAAAGTTTTTAGTTGAATTTAAAGAACTGATGGAAGAAGAAAATTATCTTCCACAGCAAGTGTTGAATGTGGACGAAACTGGGCTGTTCTGGAAAAAGATGCCCAAAAGAACATTCATCACCAGAGATGAAGCCTCCTTATCTGGGCATAAACCCATGAAAGACCGTCTCATTCTATTGCTTGGTGCAAATGCTTCAGGGGATTTCCGACTGAAGCCTATGCTTGTCTACCACTCTGAAAACCCCAGGGTGTTGAAGCAACAGAAAGTGGTAAGAACAAAGCTTGGAGTTTATTGGAAGTCCAACCGTAAGGCATGGGTGACAAGACAGCTCTTTAATGAATGGGCTGTTGATGTGTTTTGCCCTTCTGTCAAGAGCTACCTAACCACCAATAAACTCCCTTTAAAGGCTCTTCTCCTCATGGATAATGCTCCTGGTCATGACCCTGAACTTGCCAGAAATTTGGAGTATCAATTTGACTTTGTGAAAGTGTTGTTTTTGCCTCCAAACACTACATCAATCATACAGCCAATGGACCAGAATGTGATCAGCAACTTCAAGAAGTTGTACATGAAGAAAATGTTTAGGAGGTGTCATCAGGCAACTTCCAATGATCCTGAACTAACACTGAAACAGTTCTGGAAGACACAATTCAACATCCTGGAGGCTGTAAAATTGATTGTGTCATCATGGCAAGAAGTCTCCACTAGATCCCTCAATTCTTCATGGAAAGCACTGTGGCCATCAGTAGTCCATGATTTTGAGGGATTTGACGAAGAAACAGAGTTGGACCAGGAGATTGTGTCCATTGGTCAGTCATTGGGCCTTGAAGTGGAGGAGGAGGATGTGGAAGAGCGTGTGATGTCTCATGAGGAGGAACTTACCCCTGATGACTTGAAGCAACTGGATGAGATGTTACAGGTAGAGGCTGACAGTGGTGAGGAGGAAATTGAAAGTGATGACCATATATCAACTAAAGAGTTGAAAGATGTGATTTACCACTGGGAGAAGTTCAGGGAACTGGCTTCAAAGCACCCAGATGTGGAAAAAACTGAACTAACTTTGAGGACTCAATGGTCTCCTTCTTTAAACATAAGTTAATGGCGAGGAGGAGAGATGCCCCACAGACCACAATTGACACTTTCTTCAGTAAAAGGCAGAGGGAACAAGATGCTATCCCTCAGCCTTCAACTTCAAGAAGGAGAGAGGATGTTCATGGTGGAGAATCTGTCAGTCCAGAGGTTCCTGACATTTTCATGGAAGGTGACCCACCTTCCAAGAAGCAGTAAAATGCTTCTCCTTCACCTCCAATTCCTTCTCTTCTCCCTTCTCCTCCTCCACCTCCCACTTCAAATTCACATCATCATCATCATCATCCAGGAGCCTTCTACATACACACCTCAAAGTAAGTAAACTTTTCTACCTTTTTTGTTGAATTTAGGCAATTTTCGGTGAGCTGGAACCAATTACCCAAAAACCCATCGAAACAATGGTTTCGGTTAGCGAGCAACCTGCTGGAACGGATTGTGCTCGTTAACCGAGGGACCACTGTATTCATAATCAGCATGTGCAGGAGTACCTATAATGTGATTTTCAGCAAAATCAAATTTTTTACCAAAAGATACTTTTTTCTCAGAATTGAAATTTAAGGGGTTTAACTAATTAAGTACTGTACTTTCAGAATAACACATAAATGCTTAAATTGCACCTTGGAAATCCATAGTCGATGAGTAATGAGCATTGAAAAATGCCATTAAAATCTTCCAAGCATCATTACGGCCACTAATTACCCCGCAATTGAATCATAGATCATGTATTCATGATCAGCATGCTCTGGAGTATGTATACTGCAGTTTTCAGCAAAATTTAATTTTTGGCCCAAACCACCAAATATGTAAGCTTTACACCTTAGTAATAGTTTATGAAAATTTGTCAAAACTCATATTCTTTTAAAAACCTGAACACAAGTCAACATGAGCATCTCTGTACATGATGATGAACGACTCGGTTAAATTTTACAGTGTTATAATTCTTACAGAAAGTTTGAAACAAGAATTATCTTCAACAATCAATTGGTGCGACTCTTAACAATAACACAAGGTGCAGACCCAGGGCTATACAGTAGAACCATTCTGATGAAAATTCATGAATAAGTATGAATACCACAACAACATGTATATTAAACAGTATGTATATATTAAACACACCTAACTATATACAATACAGGTGCAAAATATACTACAGTAATTAAGAAGGTAGTTGGACAAACACAGGTGCAATATCTTCTACATACAGCTCCTCCCCGACTTACGACCTACTCGACTTACGACCACCCGCACTTACGACCTGCCTCGGTCGTACCATAATTTGGTCAAATAACGTATTTTCGAGTCCCAAAGTCAGTACACAGAAAAAATTTTTGTTTGTAATTCACTTTAAAATGGCTGGCAAGCTTAAAAGTGAGAGTTATGTGGTGCTGAGAAGAAAAAGAGACACCCATTTTAGATTTTCTATGTATTATTTAAGCATTTCCGACTTACGACCAGGATATCGGTCCCTAACCCCATCGTAAGTCGGGGAGGAGCTGTACTACTTTTAACCAAATCTAATCTCAGGGGACTATAACACCACAAGACATAGAAACACTATAAAATCATGCCCCTGTCTATAGTTTTACCCCCTACTGATGTGTACCTATGGACCTCTAACACACCTCACCCTTGATAGTCTTTATATGAGTACCTATTGTGGGAAGGTTTATAAAGTAGAGGAACTGTAAAGGGGAAGGTTTATAGAGTAGAGGAACTGTAAAGGGGAAGGTTTATAGAGTAGAGGAACTGTAAAGGGAAAGGTTTATAGAGTAGAGGAACTGTAAAGGGAAAGGTTTATAGAGTAGAGGAACTGTAAAGGGGAAGGTTTATAGAGTAGAGGAACCTTATGATCTTTGGAAACATTTGTAGTTTAACCTTATAAAAAAAGAATTAAAATAAACAAACCCAAGATTACCAACCCCCTGCTTACATCTGATTTAACACCCTGATGTTAAATTGAAGGAGTTAGATTAGGGGGTTTAATCCTCTGGTAAAATAAGCTGAGGCGCCTAATCTTTATGAGTTAAGTTAGGTTAGGGTGTATAATCCTCAGATGAAATAAGCTGGGGTGCATTATCTTCACAAAATCACCAAAATAAAAAGCACTGTTATTGCTAGTTAGGCCCGAATATTTGAAAGTATGTCAACAAATAGTACTAAATCACTTCGAGGAGGACTACATTTATTTGTCCATGTATTCCTACCAGGGGCTGCGGGTGTGTGAGAGAGTGAAGGAGTAAACACAAGACTGTACACTGTGTTTTATATTATAGACACCTGTACAAGTATGAGAGGTGTACAATAGGGTGTGACTGGTTGCCCTCCAAAAATAAAAAAATGGTCCTACAATGCTGTTCAAAGTTTTAGTGCTGTGTATTTATCTAGGAAACACATCTGTAAATCTTCTTGGAGATCGGTGCATGTTTGAGCTAGCACAGTCGGCTTTACAAAATAACAAGGAATATTATTATCTAATGAACAAATTTAGTGGAATTTCTTTTATTAGACTTATAAGATATACTAACACCAAGCAAATGATCGATCATATCAGTCTTAATACCCCTAAAACAATATTATAGATTAGTACGAAATACAATAATCCCAATAATTGCATTTCTAGGTTCAAGACCTATTTCTCTCAACTGGCGGACAATGAAAAGAAGAAATACTACTGCCCCGCAATGCCTGGGGTGTTTGAGGAGCACCAGCAGGAGATGGCTGACTTCTTCCGTGAATCTCTAGCCCAACCATTTACACGTGGCGACTACAAGGAGCTGGTAGAGCTTTGTCTGCTGCATGTAACTAAAGGATCCGAGCCAGTGAACTTCACGATGGTCTACCCCAGCGCACTTCACAAAGCAAGGTGGATGGCTAAACTGCTCTATACCCTCAAGATTGTTCTTTTGTGAGGCCAGATCAAAGAGCAGTTTCCCAAAGCCGAGGTTGTGACTAAAAGTCAAATCAGCAAGTTAGAACGGTTTGGTGTGTTCACAGTCGCTGTTTATGTCCCATGGTGGATTGTTTGCCCGTTCCAGCAAGTGCGCCACTGAATGACTTGAATTTGGTCGAAACCTTGGCTGAATTTGCCCCATATGACGCCACAATAGTTGACAAAGCACATGTGGCACTCGGTAGACACACTTGGTACCTAATTGAGGAGTTGGCCCCACTGGCTTTGTTCTTTTCCCAAGTACAAGAAAGGACAAAAGAGATGAGGAAGGCCCTTCTTTGCCACGAAGGCACTGAAGTTACTAAGAGAGTGGGGCTCAATCATGGGGGCTATGGAAAGCCATATCTTCCCCCTGTCCCAGAAAGAGGCACTGCCCTGGTGGACCTAATTGGGCATGACTCAAGCCGGTTCTTCACCATTTTAGGCATGCCCGATCAGTTTCTCCACAGTCCAGCCAGTGAATGGGCGGATCAAGACGACTACCTGAACATGAAACAGGTTGTGGACAAGCTTCAGGTCGTCAATGAGGCTGCAGGACGTGGTGTAAAACTTTGCCATGACTTTCTTAATGTTGCCAGGGATGAGGAGCGCTTTCAAGAAGTGATGAAACTGGACTTTTTTGGAAAAAAATGCCTTGCCGTACATACATTACAAGGGAGGAAACTTCTGTCCCTGGCCATAAGCCGATGAAAGACAGGCTTACCCTCCTTCTTTGTGCTAATGCTTCTGGTGACTGCAAGATAAAACCACTCCTTGTGTACCATGCAGAAAACCCCAGAGCTTTAAAAAACATTAGGAAGAACCGCCTTGGTGTTATGTGGCGGTCAAACCCAAAGGCTTGGGTGACCAGGAGTCTTTTCTCTGAGTGGGTGATTGAGGTGTTTGGACCCAGTGTTTGGGAATACCTCAAAGAGAATAATCTTCCACTGAAAGCTCTATTGGTGATGGACAATGCACCAGCCCACCCTCCTAATTTGATGGTTGAATTGCCAGAGTTCAACTTCATCACTGTGCACTTGTTGCCACCCAACACAACACCTCTCATCCAGCCCATGGATCAACAGGTAATTTGTAACTTTAAGAAGCTGTACACAAAGGCACTGTTTAGAAAATGTTTTGCATCCACTTCTTCCAGTGATGTTAGTTTGAAGGAATTTTGAAAGAGTCACTTCAATATAGTAGACGCTGTGTTTTTAATTGCGTCAGCCTGGAAAGAGGTTACTATGAGGTGTCTTTGTGCTGCTTGGAGGCCATTGTGGCCTGAATGTGTGCTTCAAAGAGACTTTGAAGGCTTCGAAGAGTTAGAGGAAGAGGATGTTGTACATGAAATTGTGTCTCTGGGCAATTCCATGGGCCTGGAAGTGGATGATGATGATGTTGAGGAGTTGGTGGAAGAGCACAGTAAGGAGCTGTCTACTGAGGAGCTGCCTGAGCTTCACAAAGAAGAAAATGAGGCACTGAAGCGGAGCTTAAATTCTGAGGAGTCAGGGGAGGATGAGGACAAGGAGGAAAGCCGCATCATTCCAGCCAAAGATCTCAAGGATGTGTTCTTTTGCTGGAGCAAACTGTCTAAGCTTGTGGAGGATTATCATCCTGATGTTGGTGCTGTGGAAAAGGCCATCAGTGTGTTTATTGACAATATGATGAACTACTTTTGGAAGGTCCAGAAATCAAGGTTGAAGCAGCCAACCCTGGATTCCTTCTTTAAAAAAGTAGCAAAAGACCCTACAGACAAAGTGCCTGTAAGACAGTCACCAAAGAGGGCTAGGAAGGATGACTCCTCTCCTTCCACCTCTTCTCCATAATTCTCTCCTTCCCCCTCCACCTCTGCCTCCTGTCCTGCATGCTGAACTACACTAAGGTAAGATAAAGTACCGTATTTTTTACATTTTCCACAGAAAATTTTCAGTGTTAAGTGGTTGTATTTGGGGGCCTGGGACGGATTAATCCTATAACGAACGAATGCTATAACGAACGAGGTTCTAGAACAAATTAGATTCGTTATAGCATACCCCACTGTAGTTGAAAATGACAGACTCCTCGTTCCTAATCAGCGCAAATGATCATCTGTTTCCGAACAGAAATCATGGTTTCTTGCTCTAGAGAAATAATACTTTGTGAATATATGATAAAACCCCTTAATGAACCATAAGAGAATAAGAATGATTAACTTTTTTGTGTTAGTGATAACAGCTTTTAATTAAGACAGGCAAATGATTTGTGTTAATATCCCTTATGATGGTTGTGTAACCTCATATATAGGCGCATATGCCGTATAAGCAAAATCGCTATTTTTCAAATTGCTGGAGCTCACTCAAATATGCATGAATCTTCAAAAAATTGCACGTGGGTATTTTTTATGTCAATATGCAACACCAAAATTTAGAACAGCATTGTAGGACAAAGTTGGAGCAACTGTCACACCCTAGTGGAGAAGGGAGAGTCATACTAGGGGAGAGGTGTACAAGGGGAGAGAAAGATGTACAAAGGGAGAGTCATACTAGGGGAGAGGTGTACAAGTATGATAGGGGAGGTGTACGAGCAGTATGACAGATGCAGCAGTAAGTGTGACAAACCTACTGGTCCTAAGGTGACGCGGTGGTCGGCGGTGGTGCGGTGGGCAGCGGGGGTCGGCCCCGGGCTCCAGGACGCTGCCGTAATCCTCCGTCTCTGAGGCCTCGTAAGGAAATCCTCGTGGTGCCCGGCTCTCTCTCTCACTCTGTCGGGAACAAAGTCACTTAGTTAAGGATAATTAAACTGATTTATTTATGTATCATTTACACCCACTTGCCAGCTTACAGAATAATCAAAACATTTTATTAAGATTCTCTGATAACAAGACAAAGATACCTGTACTTATTCAAAATGTTGAAATTTTGATAAATGTCTTAATAGTATCCCAACACTATGAGGTTTTGATAATTAATTATGTCAATAAATCAGAATTAATTAAAAAAATTCAAGATTTTGACCACAGATCCTTTATCAGTGTGTTGAGCAGGGTATGGATCAAATACAATTGTATTTGTATTTTAATTGTATTTAAATACATTTTCAATGTATTTGTAATTGTATTTTGGCACCCAGAAGAAAAAGTATTTTGTATTTGTATTTGGACACTTGTTAGTGTTACAGGCAGTAGGCTAGTTTAAGGCTATTGCCTTTTGCCTCTTCCATAAACAAAGGAAAAATTGATATTTTGTATTGCTACTTATAGACAATTTGTGAGGACGAAAACACTTTAATTTGTTTTATTTTTGTAATTTTTTTAATTTTTATTACTGCTATTGTTATCTGCAAGCAGTAACGTTGAACATTCTGGTAATTTTTACACTCCTGAGCGAGCTAAGTTGAGCCCAGAAATCTTCCGGGCATTAATGATGATAAAATGTAATTCTGATATGTAGGTATTGGGTTTGTATTTTTGAACTTGGAAATAAAAGTATGTGTATTTATATTTGTATTTTTGAATTAAGGCATAAAAGTATTTGTATTTGCATTTTTGCATCATAATGTCACAAGTATTTGTATTTGACCGCTAAAAATCAGTACAGTATTTGATCCAACCCTGGTGTTGAAGATGACCTTTATCGAGTTTTTGTGCAAAATAAATACTCAAGGGGAAGACAGCAAGTCAAGATAATGTCACAACAAGGCAGAAAGACCCGCATGAGCTATTCAAATATAGTATCGAGATTGGCAAATACTCTTTAACATTATGAATACAAGATCCTACAAATAGGATACACCAACCCTAAACACAATAACACTTTCCTTGATACAGTACAGTACTATCAATCAGGAGAAAGATCTAGACATTGTGATAAATCATTCACTGAAGGCTGCACAACAAGTGGGGGCCCCCCAGCAGTGAGAAAAGAAAATCAAGAGTTTGGAATTATAAAGTGTACCTTTGAATACAGATAGGAAAATGTTCCTTCAACTGTACAAATCTTTAGTACAGTATAGTACAGGTACTCCTCGACTTACGACCACCCGGACATATGACCGCCCCAGTCGTATCAAATATTTTTCAAATTACGTATTTTTGAGTCCCGATGTTAGTGATTGCGCTGTGTACTGACAAAATTTTTGTTTGTAATTCCCTTTAAAATGGCTGGCAAGCTTAAAAGTGAGAGTTTTGTGGTGCTGAGAAGAAAAAGAGACACCCATTTTAGATTTTCTATGTATTATTTTCACATTTTTGACTTACAACCTGGATTTGGGTCCCCATCCCAGCCGTAAGTCTGGGACTACCTGTATATACAGTACATCCCAGCCTGGATAACCATATACAGTACAGGCATGGAAACCCTACCTCCAGAAGGACCAAACATCCCTAGAAGAGGTTCAACACAGAGTCTAAGATGATTATGGAACTATGTCATCTCGATCGTCCAAGTAGACTGGGTGCCTTAGGGCTAACAACCCTTCACACATGACACAATAGGGCAGATGTCATTAAAACATTCAAAATCCTAAAGGGGATGGAAAACGTGGGCCCGGGACATTTTTTCATGATGTCGTGCACCATCAACAATGAGGGGACAACTACTCACCAAGCTATCATGAAGAACAAATATAAGGAACTACTTCTTCACACAGAGGTTGGTAGACCTATGGAGCCCAAGCAGTGGAATCAAGGATAGTACTGGAGCTCACATTAGCCCTTGACAATATTATCAAGAACAATGGAGGGATCCTACATGGACCACTGGCCTCCTCCCCTCGGCATGGCCACCTCTAGTGGGTGGCCATAAGGTTAAATAAGAGACAAATGTCAAATTTTGATAATTAATTATTGTAATCACTATGAGGACACTTAATTATCAAAATAGCAAGTTTTATACCACAGATCTTCAACTTGTGTGTCGAGAACTACCTATACACTGTACTGAAATTTTGAGATAATTTTCCGGAAATTAATTATAAAGACTTTAATCTCTTGTGACTATTACAACAATTAATTATCAAAATTTCAACAATTCAACCACAGATCAGCAGGTTAAAGACTACCTATAATTTGAGGTACCAAGTTATAATTACCAAGTTGGGGGAATCCACATCATGTAGTGAAGGTGCTTGGTACACGAGAGCAGTGAAGGCCTTTTGACTACGAGGTTGTGGGTGGTGGGCATGTGTGGGTGGTGAGGGTGGCGCTGGGGGTGGCGGGCTACCTCCACCCATCTGGAAGGTTGCTGTAGCATAAGGATACAGATCCTCTTCGCTGTATTCCCCTACAAGAGTAACAATAATCTTTAGTATAAGAAATAATACAGGCAGCTGGAAACAAAAGGTGATTCTTCCTAAAGTTAAAAATGGTGTCATTAAACTAAACAATTACCAAATATTATGGTACCTAAATTGACTCTGAGTTGCTGTTACAATGGCTCATTTATTATGACTTCACCGATATGTTTGTTTGGTAAAAGGGGGGGAGACGCATATCACCAGAAAGGGTCTATAGAACTGGTTATTTTTTCAGTATATGTTGTGTGGATGATAGATTGTAATAAAAATGATACAACAACTTTTCCCTTTAATTTTAGGTATATTTTAAATATTTAATTTTTTATTTTTTCAACTCCTTAGCCATAAATCACCTGTAGTGGCCAGGGCATGAAGGAAGATGGAAACTACGGGTTAAAACACATTGAAAAACTTATTATTTGGCAGTAATTTAACATCTCTCCACCTCTAACTTTTGCCATGGCTCAGCCCACCGCCTCACTCTACAGGTCTCAGCCTGCGAGGGGAGAGAAGAAACGGAAAATTGACAAGGTGGTGAGTTTGACCTTCCTTCTCGTTACGCCTAGTATATGATCGTGGTCTTATTGGCAGGACGAACAGGTGTAAAAATGCAGCAGAGAGCTGACATTAATATTAAGGTTAGTTTCTTTTACTGTTATGGATGCCAGTTAGTAACTTAATATGGATAAACAGCTTTATATGGAAGTTACATAAGGTTGGGTTAGGTTCCGTACATTGTCATTTACATTTTCTTATTTAGGACTTTACAGTAATACCTACATTAGCAGGAACTCTCCAATACTCGGAATGGAAATTGGCTCGGAATTTTTCCGGAAAAATTCTCACAGTTCCGAGTCTGTGAATGAGTTTCCGAGGTTGAGAATCGGGCGCATTTTCAGGAAAATTACGGAAAACCTCGCCATTTTTTTTCTCCAGTTCTGGGAGCAAATTCCGAGGCTGGAAATCAGGACCATTTTCTGGAAAATTTAAAGAAAACTTCCAGAAACTCTCCAATTTTTTGTCAGGTCAGGGAGAAAATTCAGAGGCAAAATAATGTGAAATTTCTGGAAAATTCCCAAAATTTTTCCAGGATCGAGAAAAATTCCGGGGATGTGAGGTTTATCCAGGTTTGAGAGAGTCGTCTCATTACCCAGAAATGTCTCGCCCCCTTAAGAACTCCGCACCAATTATTCTGGCTAAAGGGAATATCACAGTACATGTAAATAACATCTGAAATTTTGGTGTAAAATTCCATACATTCCTTCCGGTTATAACCGTCTCCTTCACCTTTACCATCTGTTTTAATGCACTAAATGAACATCAAGTCATTGCCATTGTGTTTGCAAGCTCTGGTTAATAAATCAAATCATCAATAATAATACTACTAATAATAATAATACAATATGTCTTATTTTAACATGAATAGACCAAATCTTATCAATGCTCAGTGGTCCAGAGAGGCAGTGACAAAAACCCTTACCTGTCTTCTAAACAATTAATTCTCCTTTTTTCTCCTCAAGACTTGTATTATCGAGTTCAGTAAACCCGTATACACCCATTAACAGTAACTCAACATACAGTAATAACTTAACACAGGTAACAAGACAGATAATCCGAGTTAATGACATAAACATTCTGGACATTTAAAATTACGTAAACATTAACTCAAAACAATAATTTCTACATTAACAATTGTACCTTAAATCATCACCTATATATATTCTAACATTAAATCATATTATAATCACTACATAACGTTAATAAATACAATAAAATACCTAAAAGAAGAGGAGGAAGTCAACCACGTGTTCCCACCACAACAAATGACACCTGAGTGACGTTGAATTAACTCTAATATCACCAGAAACTTTTAACAAATAAACCCAAATATATCAATAATATGGTTTTATTTGCTATTTTATTTTTAGGAATACTTAGAATAACAAATAAATATTATAGAACCATAGGGAACAGTATTATTTAGTTGTTATTGTGTAATCGGCGCGTTTGTTCTGGCTTCCCTTTAAATAATTTACCTTATCCTTTTAAATGCTTATATAACTTATGTGTATATAATTCTTTTTAAGTCTGGTAGAGTTATTATTCTTATGTATTTTCTTACACTTTTTATTAACATATATTATTCCTTTGTGTGTTGTATTGGTTAATTTAAATACTGTAATTTGTAATATATCGAATTAATTTCATTATTTTAGGAATATTTTGATCCCTTGTATAATTTGCTGGGTAGGCCTAAATACTAATATAATTTGGTTTATCTATGAGTTGTACTTTTGTGATTATTTATTCATTATATTTTGTCGTATATATTACTCGTATATTATTTGGTATAGCTATGAATTATTAATATATTATGCGTATATATTGTTCCATTTTATATATACTATACTTACGTATTTATGATCCTTATACTGTTTTATTTATGATTTTTTTATATATTTTCATACCTGTGTTGTCTCTGATATCTTGCTGCTGCTGGGGTGGTGTAGGTGCCGGCCTCCTGACGGTGGTGTACACGTCCTCACGGGCCTGTAGTGCCGTCTTCTCCTCCGCTGCGCCCGTCACTCCATCAGGCAGCTCCTTCTGCCCTGGGCTACCTGAGGGTCCTGTTGCCAGAGTCGAGAGATAGATTATTATATTAAATTTTTAGATCATATGAAGATTATGACCCCCGAGCTTATTCCACCTGCTGGTTAAATATGCTAATGTTAATCTAACCTAGTTTAATCAAATCTAACTTAGCCTAAACTTTAGGATATTTAGATGCATTAACTAGACACACAGCACAGGAGGGAGAACTCACGCTTCCTGAGGCAGACGCACACGGTGGTGACGGTGAGAAGGAGGGCGAGGGCGGACACTGTGGCAGGCACCAGCACCCGGGGGTCACGCCACACTGGGGAGGTAGATGGAGTGCTGCCCCAAACACTCCCGCCTACACCTACGCCCGTACCTGATGGGGAGAGTGGGCGTGGGGGCGTGAGTTAGTGGGTGGTGTAGAGGGGTGACTGTGAGGGGTATATAGTTAGCTGGATAATGAAAATAATTGATAAAATGATAGTTTGGGTGTACCTGTGTGGCCAATACCGGGTGTGGTGACGGTGTAGTGGGCGGGTGTAGCTCCTGCAGCATTGTGGGCGGTCACCCTTAGCTCATAACGGGCGCCCGCATCCAACCCGCCCACAGCGAAGGTACGGGCGGGAGGAACTTCACTACCAACTGCCAGAGAAAAATAAATTGGTGGGTTTATATGAGAGAAGCGTCTATCGTCTAGGTAATAAATCATCGTACTCAAGGAATTAATCATTAAATTACTATAAAACACATTACCTGTAGTCCAGTGTCTTGTTGAGTCCTTGCGGTATTGGACGCTGAAGTGGGTGATGGGGCAGCCTCCGTCACCCCACTGCGCCAGGTACAGCGTCGCCTGAGAGCTGTTGGTGGTTACGAACTGGAATTGTGGGGGAGCTTCAGGAGGCCGGCCCTTAGTTCGTGCTGCTTCTGTTGACGAGGCTATGCTGCTGCCTGTGGGGTGAGGAGGTGACCAGGGTATATATATTGTACATTTATTTACACTGAAAATAGTCTCCCAAACGTAACCTTATAATAGAAAACGAAAGTCATCAAAGAAAATAATACTTATTTTATGGATAACTTAAATGTATTGAGTTAGACTAGGATAGATAATTAATTTATTATATATTATTAATTTAAAGGTGATGGGGTGAAAAAATATGATGAAGGAGATATTTAGAATAATTAGAACGTATGAGGAATAAACTAGATAAAAGAGGATGGAAAAAAAGAACGAGAAAAGATAATGAAAGAAAAGAGATGACATTAGAAACGAATTAAAAACTAAAGGACGAAAAAATAAGAAAATGCAATGGAAATATCACAGGTGGTAAGTAAATTAACGTTGAAAAACTAATTGCGATCTCCAAATGTCATTAGAACAAGTAATTTAAAACCATTTCATAATTTTGACCACAGATCCTTAATCAGCGCGCCGAGGACTACCTGTACTAAGATTTTGAGCTTATGTGAGCATGAAGGAGCATTTTGGCACTGATTTAGGTGGGTGTGGGTAGTTTGGCACTGATCTATATGGGCGTGGGCGGTTTGGCACTGATTATAGGTGGCTTGAAACTGATATGTAAAGGCTGTGGGCGGGTTGGCACTGATCTATATGGGTGTGGGAGGCATGGCACTGATATGTAAAGGCTGTGGGCGGGTTGGCACTAACCTATATGATTGTGGGCGGTGAGGTAGAAGTGGTGGAGGGTGCCACAACGGAGACCTGTGGCTGTGTAAGATCTCTGGTCACCATCCACCTCCGCCGTCACCCACTCTCCACCCGCCGACCTGTGGAGGAGCGTCACCATCACCCTCACTATACCCCTGTCACTGTACCTCTGTCATTGTACCTCTGTCACTGTACCCCTGTCACTGTACCTCTATCACTGTACCTCTATCACTGTATCCACTGTATCCTCTGTCCACTGTACCCCTGTCACTGTACCTCTATCACTCCTCTATGCTGTACCTCTGTCACTGTACCCCTGTCACTGTACCTCTATCACTGTACCTCTATCACTGTACCTCTATCACTGTATCCCTGTCATTGTACCCCTGTCACCGTACCTCTGTCACTGTATCCTCGTCACTGTACTGTATTATCCCCTCACTATACCCCTGTCACAGTACCCCTGTCACTGTAACCCTGTCACGGTAACCCTGTCACTGTAACCCTGTCACTGTAACCCTGTCACTGTACTGTACTATCCCCTCACTGTACCTCTGTCACTGTACCCCTGTCATTGTAACCCTGTCACTGTAACCCTGTCACTGTGCCTCTGTCACTGTACCCGTGTCATTGTAACCCTGTCACTTTAACCCTGTCACTGTAACCCTGTCACTGTACCCCTGTCACTGTACTATATTACACACTCACTGTACTCAACTATACTGACACTATACTGGCACTCTATTGGCACTACACTTGTACTATACTGGCACTATATTGGCACTTTACTGATAATAGACTGGCACTATACTGACACTATATTGGCACTTTACTGATAATATACTGGCACTATACTGGCACTTTACTGATAATATACTGACACTATACTGGCACTTTACTGATAATATACTGGCACTATACTGGCACTTTACTGATAATATACTGACACTATACTGGCACTTTACTGATAATATACTGGCACTATACTGGCACTTTACTGATAATATACTAACACTATACTGGCACTTTACTGATAATATACTAACACTATACTGGCACTTTACTGATAATATACTGGCACTATACTGACACTTTACTGATAATATACTAGCACTATACTGGCACTCTATTGGCACCATACTGGCACTATACCATAAGACACACAGACCCGCCACCTGATTCATCCTTAATTGACAATAACTATCTCTCACTACTGGAGAGAGAGAGATCAGGGGGGAAAAATAGAAAGAAGGAAGAAAGAAAGAGGGAAACAAAAGGGAAGAAGGAGGGAAGGAAGAAGAATCACACTCACCTGTAGTGGAGTGTGGCCCCTTGTAGAGACGCCCCCCCGGTATCCTCAACGCTCCACTGAACCCTGATGGAGGAAGCTGTGGTCTCGGTGACGTGGAGGGAAGGCGATGATGGAGGCACTGTATGGGAGGAAAGGAGTGCCAATATTACCTTGTTAGTGCCTAGTGGAGTCTTGTTTGTGTCTGTATGATCTAGGGTTTTCTTTCTTTCTCTCTCTTTTTCTCACTTTCTCTCTTTCGATCTGTCTTTATCTGTCTTTTCTCTCTCTCTCTCTCTCTCTCTCTCTCTCTCTCTCTCTCTCTTTCTTACTCTCTATGTCACTCACTTTTTATCTCTCTTCCTGTCATTGTCTCTCTCTCTCGCTCTCTTTCGCTCTCTCTCGCTCTCTCTCTCTCTCTCTCTTCCTGTCATTGTCTCCCTCTTTATGTCTTCTCTCTCTTTCTCTCTCTCTCTCTCTTCTCTCTCTCTCTCTCTCTCTCTCTCTCTCTATGTTTTATCCTCTCTCTCTCTCTCTCTCTCTCTCTCTCTCTCTCTCTCTCGCTCTCTCTCTCTCTGGACACTTACCCAACACCGTTAGATTGTAAGTCACTGCGTCACTGCCGTGGTGGTTGGTGGCGGTACAGGAGTAGTGGCCACTGTCGCTCCTCTGGATGTCAGCTAACGTCAGCGTCCCGTCAGGCTGTACCCGGAACCTGTGTAAGATGACCTCTGTGTGACCTCCTGACCACTGTGTGACCTCCTGACTTCTAGGTGACCTCCTGACCTCTACGTGACCCCCTGAACACTATATAAGCTTCTGGCCTCTATATGACCTCCTGTCCTCTATATATGACCTCCTGACCTCTAGATATAACCTCTTGAACCTTTACGTGACCTCTTGACCTCTATATGACTTTTAGATATGATCTCCTGACCTCTAAATATAACCTCCTGACCTCTAAGTGACCTCCTGACCTCAAATATACCCACCCCAGTGACCACAAGACTTACCTGTCGTGTTTGGCAGGTATAAGCTTCCTCTGATGAGTCCAGGTAAGTGTAGGCTCAGGTACACCCACTGAACCACACGCAAGACTCACATCCTCCTTCCACGCCGCTGTCAGGTTCCCGCCCACCGCCCACACGCCCGCAGGTACTGGGGGCGTGAGAGGTGATTAAACAGGTAAGTAGTTTGATCGTTAAGGTTTTGTAAATTTTTATATATATTTGTGTGTGTGTATGTACCTGTGTGTGTGTGTGTGTGTGTGTGTGTGTGTGTGTGTGTGTGTGTGTGTATGTGTGTACGTACCTGTGTGTGAAGGCTTGACCACAGTTATTCTGCTTGCTGGTCCTTCTCCCATCTTAGTGGAAGCTGTCACCCACACCTGTAAAACAATATAATATAATAGAGAAATACCTGTTATTACACCTGAAGCTTAGTTAGCAATTAAGGTGATGACAGCTTAATTAAATCACTTACCTAAAAGATTATTTCACTAATGAATTAATTTTTTTTTTTACATTTATTTGTTAGGAATTAGTTGACAGTTGATTATTCACTGTATAATATAAATCACTGTTGTATACTGAAATATTTTTTGTATTTTGAATTTAATTGTTTTATTTTATTCTGGTGTTTGTATTTGTTTCTTATTAATATTTATACTTTAGATGTTTACTATTGTTTAATGGCTATTATTTGATTGCTATTTGTATCGAGGAGGCAATGTGTGTGTGTGTGTGTGTGTGTGTGTGTGTGTGTATTGGTCAGATTCAAGGTAGTTTCTCTCTAACAGCCACTGACCTGATGTGTTGTGTGAGAGAGGTCATGTAAGGTCAAGTGGGTCAGATGAGGCTCCACACGGCGGCTATGAGCACCACCCCGGCCTCCTGCAGGTTCCCAGTGGACGGTGTAGCGGGTGATGCGTCCGTGTGGGTGAGTAGGGGCGGCCCAGGACACTACTGCCGCCCGAGGTCCTGAGACAACCGCCTTTACGCTAGCTGGAGCTTCTGGTACTGTAGGGGAGAGAGGGTGATAGTGTGGGGTGGTGGGGTGATAGTGTGGGGTGATAGTGTGGGGTGGTGGGGTGGGGTGGTGGGGTGATGGTGGTGGGGTTGATGGTGTGGGGTGGTGGGGTGATGGTGTGGGGTGGTGGGGTGATGGTGTGGGGTGGTGGGGTGGTGTGGGGTGATGGTGTGGGGTGATGGTGGTGGGTAATGGTGTGGGGTTGTTGATGGTGTGGGGTGATGGTGTGGGATGGTGATGGTGTGTGGGGTTGATGGTGTGGGGTGGTGGGGTGATGGTGTGGGGTGATGGTGGTGGGGTGGTGTGGGGTGGTGGGAGTGATGGTGTGGGGTGATGGTGGTGGGGTGATGGTGTGGGGTGATGGTGGTGGGTGGTGGGTGGGGTGATAGTAGTGGGGTGATAGTGTGGGGTGATAGTGTGGGGTGATAGTGTGGGGTGATGGTGATAGTGTGTGTGTTATGGACGTGTTGTGTCTAATTACACCATAACACGTCATCACAACACTCCATCACCACAATACACAACACTATCTTTCTCATGTTAATCTCTCCCTCATCTCTCTCTTCTTTTCCTCACTCTCCCTCCCTTTCATAACCCACCCTCTCCCTACCTCTCCCTCCCTTTCATAACCCACCCTCTCCCTACCTCTCCCTCCCTTTCCTCAACCCTCTCTCCCTATCCACACCCTCACCCACCCTCACCCTCCCTCACCCCTCAAAACTCACAATCTTGATCAGTGGTACAGACGAATGGGTGAGAGTGGACGCCCTCCCCTGCCCTGGTCGAGGCTCCTACAGTCACAGTATAGTTGGTCCAGGGTGTGAGACCAGCTAGTGTCACCCCCAGGCCCTCTGACACCACACTGCCGCTCCTTCCTCCTTCTGCGTCGAGGAAAAAAGAAAAAGGGAGTTATTATTTTTAGTTACCCCTTAAAATTTATCATAGAAAACCTTAGTTACGGGGTTTTCTTTGGTTCTCTTTCTATTTGTATCCTGCTGTGTTTGTCTGTGTGTCTGTTTTTCTGTCTTGAGTGTTTGTCTGTGTGTGTGTGTCTCCATCTCTGTCTGTCTAGCTGTTTGTCTGTCTCCTTCGCTCACTCTCTCTCACGGGAAGAGCTTAAAATATCACCACACTGAAGGGATTAAAACAGGAAAGATCAAAGGCCGTCATTGGCTATTACACTAACCAATCAGAACACAATTAATCAGTTACCAGATATCACCAGAAGGATTAAAACAGATTAATGTAGGATTAACAAGGATTTTTCTGCCTCACTATGGTAGGAGACGTGAGAGAACGAGTGAAAGAAGGCGTAGCAGTAATAAAGGATATTATTTACTCACCATGGGAGGAGGCGTAGGAGTAAGCAAGACGGTAGTTATTGATGACGCCATTCCTGTGACGTGGTGGAGGAGGTGACCACGTCACTACAAGGCTTGATGACGTCACACTCTCACATTTCACGTGACCTGGGGGGGCGCTGGGCTCTGGGGGGAGAAGGGGGGGTTAAGGTAAACAACAATAATAATAATAATATCCACACAATATTTCATTACCCAATATTACATCCACCCACAACCACCCAGAGCCCACCGCCCACACTTACTGTCCTCCAGGGTGGTGCCGAGGGCGGGCGGGGAGGCGGGTCCGGCGCCCTTGGAGTTGAAGGCCTGTAACACGACGGCGTAGCGAGCGTGTGGGCGTAGACCTGCCAGGGTAGCAGTGGTCACGCCCACCCCCTCCACGCCCACTGTGGTGAAGTTATACGCCCCACTCTCCCCCTCACTGTTGGGGAGAGATGAGAGGGATGTGAGAGGGATGAATAAGAAGTGATGAGTGGTGAGAGAGAGGGATGAATGAGAGGCATAAGTGAGAGGTGAGAGATGAGAGGTGAGAGAAATGAGTGGTGAGAAGTGAGAGATGAGAGGTGAGAGAAATGAGTGGTGAGAAGTGAGAGGTGAGAGATGAGAGGTGAGAGATGAGAGGTGAGAGAAATGAGTGAGAGGTGAGAGAGATGAGAGGTGAGAGAAATGAGTGGTGAGAAGTGAGAGATGAGAGGTGAGAGAAATGAGTGGTGAGAAGTGAGAGATGAGAGGTGAGAGAAATGAGTGGTGAGAAGTGAGAGATGAGAGGTGAGAGATGAGAGAAATGAGTGAGAGATGAGAGGTGAGAGAAATGAGTGAGAGGTGAGAGAGATGAGAGGTGAGAGATGAGAGGTGAGAGATGAGAGGTGAGAGAAATGAGTGGTGAGAAGTGAGAGGTGAGAGAAATGAGTGGTGAGAGATGAGAGGTGAGAGATGAGAGAAATGAGTGAGAGGTGAGAGATGAGAGATCAAAGGTGGCACCTACCTGGCATCCTTGAAGCCCAGGTAATAGCCCAGAACAGTGCCATGAGTCAGGTTAATTGGCGGCGGCTCCCACGTTACCTGTAGCGCCGTCGACGACACTGCCACCACCTGTAACATGGGCCCAGGTGAGTCACAGGTGAGTCACAGGTGAGTCAAAGGATGAGTCATTAATAAATCACTAATGAGTCACAGGTGAGTCACAGGTAAATCAAAGGATGAGTCATTAATAAATCACTAATAAGTCACAGGTGAGTCACAGGTAAGTCACAGGTAAATCAAAGGATGAGTCATTAATAAATCACTAATGAGTCACAGGTGAGTCACAGGTAAGTCACAAGTGAGTCACAGTTGAGTCATTGCCAAGTCAGAGATTAGTCAATGGCTAAATCATTAATGAATTACTAATGAGAAGTGAATCAATAGCTGGCTCATCAATGATTCACTGGTGAGTCAGAGGTGAATCAAAGGTAAGTCAAATTTGAATCAAAGGTGAATCAAAAACAGAATCATCAATGAATCACCGTCAAATCAAAGCTGTGTCACATATCAATTACATACGCTACAATAATCACTATGTTAATTATGACCTATTTTTTTCTAATTAATTTTTCAAGGTATTATTTATTGTAATTAATTAGCGTCAGGTGAAGTGTTAAGACCATCATTTTTATATAATTATTTTCAATGTTTTTTGGGGGTAATTAGATTAGACGGATGTGACGGGAGATGTGTGACGGCGTGTGTGTGTATGTGATGAAAAGTGACAGGTGTGTGATGGAAATTGACAGGTGTGTGATGAAAATTGACAGGTGTGTGATGAAAATTGACAGGTATGTGATGGAAACTGACAGGTGTGTGATGGTAAATTACAGGTGTGTGACGGTAACTGACAGATGTGTGACGGAAACTGACAGGTGTGTGACGGAAACTGACAGGTGTGTGACGGAAACTGACAGGTGTGTGACGGAAACCTAACAGGTGTGTGATGGTAACCGACAGGTGTGTGTGACGGTAACTGACAGGTGTATAATAATAGCAACGTGTACAGTATCCCTGAGAAGCGTATATATATATGTGACGGGGTACTGACGGGTAAGTGACGGGTAGGATACGGGTAAGTAACGAAGGAGGTAACGAAGGACTAACTCACATTAACATTCTGAGGATGTCCTGTCGGTGGTTCCTCCTGAGTGGTGATCCTGAGAGGCGGTGAAGGAGGACTGCGACCCACTCTATTCTCTGCTACGAGTGTTAATATATACACAGTGGATGGTACAAGACCCTCCAACCTAACCCTCCTCTGGTCACCCTCCACTGTGACTTCTCGAGGCCCTACAAGTCCTGAGAGGAAGGAGAGGTCATATTAGGTCACGACTATAAGTTTTTTTTTTTGAGGGGGGGTCATATGAGGTCAGGTCATCGAGAGGGAGTTTGAGGGGAGATAATTGTGGGTATTATTATTTTGGTTTAGTAGATATTGAAGGAGGTAGAGATGACGTTGTAGGGACACACACACACACACACACACACACACACACACACACACACACACACACACACACACACACACACACACACACACCTAGGAGACTGCTGTACGTCGAAGGTCACCAGGTAGGCTGTGATAGGGGCATTGGAATCCTGAGGGGGAGTCCAGGTAAGCGTGAGGTGACGTGATCCTTCCTCCGCTACAGTCACACCTGAAGGAGGCCCTGGGACGTCTGTAGGAGGGGCAGAAGGAGGGGAGAGAGTCTGTATTAATACGATATTGTTATGACGTATGGGAGATGGTATTGTATTTAACCAGCTGTATTTTATATCACGTTACTGTATTAATTATCAAGTATATTGTATTAAGCTATGGTCAGTCTTGTTTATGGGTTATTTTATTTTGTACCGTTTCTGTAACTTATAGAATCACTGTAACTTATACCATCATCACTGTAAGTCAGATTATCATCACTGTAACGTCTACCATCATCACATCATCACTGTATCCACCACACCACACAATCATTGAAGTATCTACCATCATCACTGTACTGCCACATCACACACACTGTACCCCACACCACACATTGTACCACACACCACACACTGTACCCCACACCACATACTGTACCACACCACACAATGTACCCCACACCACACACTGTACCACCACACCACACACTGTACCACCACACACACACACCACCACACACCATGTACCACCACACCACACACTGTACCACACACTGTACCACCACACCACACACTGTACCACCACACCACACACTGTACCTTGCACCAGAAGATGGAAGTCAGCTGTGAGTGCACCGTGTGTGTTTGTAGAGGTACACACATAGGTGCCTGAATCACTGATGTGTGTCGAACGTAAAACTAATTCCGACACTCTGCCACCCTCAGTCGCCCTCTCTGACACCTCGTACCTGTTGAGGGAGGTAAGTAGGCGTTAATTAATACCTATTTACCTGTTGTTACCTGGAGGGAGGAGATGAGGGGTAGATATAACATGACAAAAACAAAAACAAAACGATAATAACATGTAAGAAAAATTATTAGCATACCTACCCAAAGAAAAACAAACACCCCAAACAAACAAACAAACACACCCATAAGGAGGAGAGAAGAGGGGGTGAGAGGGGGGGGGGGTTCTTACCTAGGGAGAGGGGGGAGAGGGGCAGCACCTCTCGTCCAGCCAAGGGTCAGAGGGGCATCACCATGGGCTTCACAGCTCAGTGTTGCAGTGCCACCTACCACCACCTGCTGACGTTGACTCCTCACGCTAAACCACGGCGGCTCTGTTCACATACAACACGTAGTTAACAATGGGTATTTACCTTAATATCGTAGTTAACCTATTTAATGTTCCTGTATGCCAATTTTACTCATGTTATTGTCTTATTTATTCATTTTACTCACTATTAATACCCCATTTTGCTTATTTTATTTACTATTAACTCAATATTTACCAATTTTACACACTCTTAACCCCATATTTACCCACTTTATTCACCATTAACAACTATTTCCTCACTATTAACACCCTATTTACTCACCTCACTCACTATTTACTCACCATTAACACTGAGGTTGACCACTTTGGAGAGGCCGGCCCCTACACCATTATTTGCCTCACACAGGAACCTTCCCTCGTGTCTCCTCTCGGCTCTACTCACTGCCAAGGTGCCGTTCTCCCAGCCTGACACGCCTCCCTCACCCGTTGCCACGCCTACGAACTGTCCTGAGGCTGTAGAGGGCGTGGCAGGTGGTGAGGAGGGGAGGAGGGGGAAGGTGGGTGGGTGGGTGGGGGAGGTGGGTGGAGAAGGAGCAGACGGGGGAAGGTAGGAGGAAGGAGAGAGAGGGAAGATAATGAATTAGTAGAATATCAACATAAAAACAGCTAATAATAATACTATAAAAGACACCTGCTAATTACTATACTACACACCTGTTAATTACCATATCACCTGTAGGTAATTAACTAATCATTTACACTATATAATGATATGAATTAGAAGTGATGTCGCCTTCGTTGGTGAGCTCTGAGGTATAGATTGATAGGGCGGCACGAGATTGGCAGGTGTTGCATGTGTGGAGGGCTACTTCTAGTGAGGGAGGGGTGGTGACTTACTTTATAGGGGTGGTGACTTATTTTATATACATACACAGACCCACACCCAATATACACCCCTCATACACACACACACACACACACACACACACACACACACACACACACACACACACACATACTAATATCAATCATTACAATAATAGAAACAAAATTATTTATTATGATTAAAAAACCTTTACAAACCATCTAATCTCCTTTTACCTTATGAATAGCCAATCCCTAATGTACTTTCCCTATTCATTCACCAAGATTAATAGTTGTTCACTCACTCACCAGGTGGCAGCAGCGGCCAGTGTATGTATCTGATAATTATCGTATCTTGGCAACCTAATGTAAACATGACGAGGTGTGTACTTTACGATTGTTGTACTTTACGATTGTTGTACTTTACGATTGTTGTACTTTACGATTGTTGTACTTTACGTTAGGTTAGGTGAGGTTAGGTTAACATTTGGTATGATTAGTTTAGATTAGATTAGATTAGTTACCCCTTTAAACCCTTCAACACAAGGTGGCTCATATAGAAATCACAATAATAGTTCTGTCTGTCTATCACTCTGGTTCACTCTACACAATAGACGCAGTTGTAAGGCTATAGTGTGTGTGTGTGTGTGTGTGTGTGTGTGTGTGTGTGTGTTAGTTGTCTGTCTGTCTGTATGTGTGTATTATTATTATTATTATTATTATTATTATTATTATTATTATTATTATTATTATGAGACAATAAATTAAGTCTTTTGTTAAGGTAAAGCGGCAGGTAAAGTCATTAATTAAGTAGGAGAAAGGGAACATATTTTACCTGTGAATTTATGATGATGGTGGTGTGTAGGTGGTAGTGATACGTACACACACACACACACACAATAAATCACTCTATTCTAATTGGATGATAAAATACCCTCCTTTTACTACCCAATAAAACAGGAATAAATATATGTAGCCAATAGGAATGCTTGTCCTATTAGCTCTCTATTCTAATTGGGTGTTGGCTCAGTCACTGATTACTTACCAACAAAATGGATAAATGTATTCATAAGTTCATCCAGCCAATAGGAACCCTGAACCTCATATTACTCTATTCCTATTGGATATACGCTATTTACTTCACAAATGAAGGAATGGATGTGTATATTCAACCAATAGGAATATACATACGTCTCTTACTCTACTCTAATTGGCTGTCATCACTCCTGTTTATTAGTTCCCCGTAAACTATCAATTTATATATATATATATATATATATATATATATATATATATATATATATATATATATATATATATATATATATATATATATATATATATATATCCAACCAATAAGAAAGCTCGGGCTCATATTACTATACTGTAATTGGATGATGACGCACTCGCTGATTACTTTCCGATGAAACGTGAATATTGAAATCTAACCAATAGGAGCTTTTCATTCTCGTGGTACTCTCCTGTGATTGGGTAATAGCGCTCTCACTGCTTCCATGTCGATAGAGAAGGAAATAATACGACATTCTGATTGGCTAACAACATTACCGTACTTGTTATTTCCCTCGTCGGATATAAACACGTCTATTTAGCCAATAAAAACACTTATCCCTGTAATACGCTGTTTCTAATTGGCTGATGACACTCTCGCTGAATACCAGCCGACAAAACACGAATATATATCTGACAGCCAATAGAAACACTCATCCTGATATTACTACATTCTAATTGGATGATAACGCGTCCGTTTATTACTTTGCCAATAAAACAGATGAATTGTGATATGGGATGTTATGACGGAGGCTGAGAGAGAGAGAGAGAGAGAGAGAGAGAGAGAGAGAGAGAGAGAGAGAGAGAGATGAAAACTTTCTCTCTTTTTGTTTCTCTATTTTTCTTTGTTGTATCTTTCTCTCTATTTCTCTCTCTGTCTCTCTCTCTCTTTCTCTCTCTCCATTTAACTATCTATCTATCTAAAATCTATATAAAACTTTCTCTAAAAACTATCTAAAAAAGTATCTCTAAAAACTATCTGTAAAAATTAATTAGGGATATTGAATAAAGGATCAATTGCATTATAAATCACTCAGTTGCTGTCATACCACTTTCAATAATAATTAAAGGGACTCTCTCTCTCTCTCTCTCTCTCTCTCTCTCTCTCTCTCTCTCTTCGTCCTCCTTCTCTCTCTGTAAATCCAAGTCGTTTTAATTGCTGAGGCGATAGATAGATAGATAGATAGATAGATAGATAGACGAGCAGACAAACAGACAGACAAGTTCAATAAAATATCCCCCTAACAATAATTCAACTCAATTATAATTTTTTTTTAATCCTAACCAAAATAAGAGTAAAACATATAAATATATTATTAATTGCGTCAGCAGCTCAATACCTGCTTATATTTAATACCTGACAGACTGATTTGACGGACAATGTATATATAAATGAGGGAGAGTTAAGTGAATACGTGTGACTACTACAGCGGTGACTGGTAGGACAATAAAGTCTACGGTGTTTGTTACCCACGTTTCACTACCCCACACACCCACCTACCCTCTACCACACAACTATGTAACAACCACCTTTCGTTACCATCGTTCAGGAACTACTAAGCCTTTATGGTAGAAACAATAAGCTAATATAGACTAGTATATCGTAAACATAAGTCAAACTATAGATGACATAATAAATGAACATCGTATCAGTTGCCAATAACCGCTCAAGTGATGATTTTTCTGTGGGAACCCGAGTGCGTTTTGCTTTATATTTATTTTATATGTCTATCTATTTATATATATATACCTTTCTATTTATTCCTTATCGATGTTGTTTCCTCCTTTTTTTTCTCTAGAGATGACAGTAAAAACAAAATCGCATCAATCGTCAATAAACACCATAACATAATTTTTTACCCGAGAAACAAATCCATCTCTCAACTTGTTTAAACCACTTTCTCTCACTTGTTCTCTCACTTTTCCCTATAAACTTACTAAAAATAACTTTCTCCAATTAAAACTCACGAGAGAGAGAGAGAGAGAGAGAGAGAGGGACCCATCTTTCAGCAAATATTAAATCAAAAGTGAATCCTGCGACAGACGACTCGGAAAAAAATAAAACAAATGAGAATCGGATTATCGCCTCCAAGGGATTCAGATCTCATCAGCATCGCCTTTAAGAAGAGGTTCAAGGGGGGAAGGGGGGGGGGGGATTGGATCGCTTTGTCTGGGTTAAGTGAAGTAAAAATCCTTTATTATAATCTTATGTCTTTCTTGTACGGAATTCCTTACACCAGACAGACAGACAGAGAGACAGAGAGACAGACAGACAGAGAGACAGACAGACCAAAACAGACAGAAAAGTATAAATAAGTCAACTGTACTTTTACTCTGTGTCAAGTCTTACAAATTAGCGATGGAAACTTTTCTTTTCAAAGTACAGAAGTTTGAGAGAGAGAAAAAATACTTTAACTTTTTCTAGACAAACTTTCTCTTCTTATGTAAAGTATGGAGTCAGGGCAGGATATATGTACCATCTTAACTGTACCTGTATTTTTACCTGTAATTACCTGTACCTGTACCCGTATCTACCTGTAATATTATTTGTAACTCCATCTACCTGTGCCAGTAACCACCTGTATCTACCTGCAAATAATCACCATTAAGACACCACTAAGAGAGCAGATATTAAACATCCAACGACCTAATCACCTCATTATCAAAGGATCAAGCTTGATTACCTTAATTTACACGATTTAACTCATATGACGTAACAAATAAAATCATCCAACGCCATTTTTATTTATACAATATTTACATCTGACCTGTAAATCATTAACAGTTTTTTTTTACATTTTGGTGATTAATTTACGGAAAGTTTTAACTATTGGTGCAAACAAAAACAAACATTATTTTTCTGTTTACTCGTTCAATTTTTTTTTGTGTTTTTATTGGATGATACGATTTTGTTTTAATTTGATTGTTATATGAAGGTAGTTTAACGCTATCTGTCTGTCTGTGTGTCTGTATATCTGTCTATCTGTCCATCTTTCTATGCATTAGGATCTACAGATAGATAGATAAATAGACAGACAGACAGTTACGTGAGTGTGGTAGAGGGTAGGTGGGTGTGTGAGGTAGTGAAACGTGGGTAGCAAACACCGGAGACTTTATTGTCCTACCAGTCACCGCTGTAGTAGTCACACGTATTCACTTAACTCTCCCTCAGTTATATATACATTGTCCGTCAAATCAGTCTGTCAGGTATTAAAGATAAGCAGGTATTGAGCTGCTGACGCAATTAATAATATATTTAATTTTTTTTTTAGTCTCATTTTGTTAGAATTAAAATAGTGTTTTTGTTATTATTACATTCAATAGTTTAGTGGGTATTTTATTGAACTTATCTGTCTGTCTGTCTGTCTGTCTCTCTCTCTCTCTCTCTGTCTCTCTCTCTCTCTCTCTCCCTCTCTCTCTCTCGTCAACAGTTAAAAGACTAGCATTTACAGAGAGAGAGAGACAAAGATAAAGATATAAAGAGAGATACCTTTAGAGACAGTTTTCAGAGATAGTTTTTAGAGATACTTATTGGAGATAGTTTTAGATAGATAGATATATAGATAGATAGGTAGATACGTAGATACATACATACATACATACATACATACATACATACATACATACATACATACATACATACATACATACATACATACATACATACATACATACACACATACACACATACATACATACACACATACATACATACATACATGACGTCATTACTCACCAGTTTCCTTACGCCAGGCGACGGTAGGGTTGGGGAAGCCTTTCGCCAGGCAATGGAGCGCCACACTGCCCCCCAGAGCCACACTGGCACTGGCTGGCTCTACTACCCAAGCTGGAGGCACTGTAGGGAGGGTCAGCAGAAGGTCAGAGGTCATATGGTGGTACATAAGGTTAAACTGTATGGTATAGTCATATGAGGAACTATATTATAAAATGTATATATTATTTTGAAAGCAATTTTTTATTTTTTATCCATTAATCTATAAATATCTATGAATACCATATTTTTTTGGATTAAATTTTAAGTCATTAACTGGATAAAAATTATAAATACCACAATTAATTTTTATGGGGAGAAAATATTTTAATTCATTAATTGGCAAAAAATAAATGTAAAAAGTTGAGTAATTGAGTTTTGAGAGATAAAATTTAGTGTTTACTCCTAACAAGTTAATCATTTGTAAACAAGTGACACAGGTGAGGTGGCTGTGTACAGGTGAGGGAATATTGTGTCAAAAGGGAAAGTGGCAGAGAAGACACCGTGTCACACATAACCCACATTAGTGTCATGGGGTGTCATACTAGTGTCATGGGTATCATATAAGGTCTAGTTATTGTCATGGGTGTCATACTAGTGTAGTAGGTGTCATACATAGTCCAGTTAGTGTCATGGGGTGTCATACTAGTGTCATGGGTATCATATAAGGTCTAGTTATTGTCATGGGTGTCATACTAGTGTAGTAGGTGTCATACATAGTCCAGTTAGTGTCATGGGGTGTCATATACACAAATACATGTCATGCAGGACCGATATTAAGCCACACAACGTTTACTTAGTGTCATTAGGTGTCATAAAAGAGCTATTTAATGTAAACATGTGTCATACAGCTTTGTTTAGTGTCAAAGCTTAAAGCTGTCTATAATGTTTCTTTGTCTGTCTATCTGTCTGTTTGTCTATCTATCTATCTGTCTGTCTGTATATCTGATTGTTTGTCTATCTATCTATCTGTCTATCCATCTATCTGTCTGTCTGGATGGATGGATTGATGGTGTATCCCCCTCAGACGCAGGTTATATTAAAGACACATCGATTCCTTTTATCTGTCTGTCTATGTATCTGTCTGTCTGTCTATGTATCTGTCTGTCTGTCTGTCTGTCTGTCTCAATCTTCCTTTGCACCTTCCTTTGTCATCCTAAGCCAGGGAAAATAACACCTACAGTTGATGAACGATGCAACACAACACGACACGTCAACTTAAGTCTATATTTACAACCTATTATTAAGTCTGTTAATATACCCAACATATCCTGGTGTATATTATGATATGTTGGGGATATACTTACGTTTGTTAGTTACATTTAGGGGAGTTATGATGTCTAGGGAATTTTTTTTTGGTTGTAGATTATTTTCCCTGGCTACAGTTTGTCTAGGGAATGTTGGGAAGTAAACATTAACAGTGTCTAGTGAAGGGGGTGAGGGGGGGTAGGGGTACATAGTCAAAGTGGGGGGGAGAGGGGGGTTAATTAGGGAGACAGGTGAGGGAAGAGGGATTAAACCAGGTAACCCAACGAATAAATAAATGGACAAATTTTCTATGAAATTTGTGATTTTTATTGAATTTTTATAATGTATTTGAAGATAATTGGTTAGGTTAGGTCAGGTCAGTCTCTCTAGCCATCCGTCCACCATGTTCTAGTCGAGGTCATGTGAGGTGAGATGTTACCTGTAAGGTCATAACTCACCTGTACTCTGGATCGAGGTCATTCTAAAAGGGTCTATTGTTAATAACTACATAAGTCCAAAGGCTCTTGTGAACTGTCTCTCTCTCTCTCACTTTCTCTCTCTCTTTCTCTCACTTAACTCTATATTCTAATACCCTTTCCTCTCTCTGTTTCTCTCACTTAATTTTCTTCCCTCTCTCTCTTTCTCTCACTTAACTCAATACTCAAATACCTTTCCCTCTCTCTCTTTCTCTCACTTAATTTTCTTTCCTCTCTCTCTTTCTCTCACATAACTCTATACTTTAATACCCTACTCTCTCTCTCTTTCTCTTTCTCTTAATACTCTTCCCTTTCTCTCTCTCTCTCTCTCTCTCTCTCTCTCTCTCAATCTCACCTAACTCTATTGCCCTCTAGTGTACTATATGTGTGCGTGAGACCCTGGGCGCCCTACCACTGACGGTCAGGGTGGAGGTGGTGGTAGCAGTACGGGCTGGGTTAGAGGCATCGCAGGAGTAGTTGCCGGAGTGGGCTGCTGTGGCTCGGTCGATCACCAGGATGGATGTGAAGGGGTCGAGTTGGGAAGTACGAACGTCGAGTCTAGGGTCGAGTGGACGTCCATCTTTCTTCCAGGCGAGGGTAAGTGGTTGGTCACCCTCTTGTACCAGACATGTTGCTTGTGCTCTCATGCCTGCTCTTGTCTTCTCCGGGAACGTTAGACGAGCCAGACGGGGAGGTACTGTAACACACACACACACACACTCACACACACAACACCAAATGTTAGGTCAAATGTGTGTGGATTATTGATAAACCAGAACCAAGAAGGATAGTTGTTTAAGGTTAAGTCAGGTCAGGGGGTCATAGGTGGCTCTGTTTGTGTGTGTGTGTGTGTGTGTAAAAAAACCTTTCTAGTACACGCACACACAGACACACACACAGCCACCTATGACCCCCAACACGATCCATAAAGAAAGACTTTAAGAGGTACAGGTAAACACAAGAGAAACAAACATCAGGAGGTAGTGAGTGACCTAGCTGGAGGTCACACGAGGTCACACGAGGTCATACGAGGTCACCCACATATACTGGACATAAAATAGGGAAGGGGGGGGGGAAGAGGTCACGACTAAATAGGGAAAAATAAATAATAGAGGAGAGAAAAGGGCGATTCATAGCGCCAAATGAAAGAACAGACGCGGTAAGTATCCTATCATGTAAACAAAGTCACACTGTTTATATTCTGGAAAAAAGTAGAGAGAAGAAGCGTATATATATATATCTGTAGACTTGTTGAAGTAATACAAGTTTTAATGATAAGATAAACGCCCTCTGTGAAACCTCTCTTCGTGGTGGTGTATGGGGGAAGGAGGGGGAGGAGATATCAGTCGCTGTGGGCATGGGATGGGCGTATGGGCGTGCGTACCATTAACAGCTAAAGAGGCAGAATGTGTCGCTTGAGCCCAGTGATTAGAAGCTCGACAGGTATATTCCCCAGTATGGAGAGCCGTAAGACTGGAGACCATAAGAGCACTGGAGAAATGATTCATACTGGAGATCGACACGCCCTCGACCTCCTGCATGGGCCGCCCGTCCTTCTCCCACGTAAAGGTGATGGGCGGGTCTCCCTTCGTCACCAGGCAGGTTACCCCGGCGCGGTCACCTGCCTGTAACCTCTCCTCAAAGTGGAATGGCTGAAGAACTGGTGCCACTGTAATATAGCTGTGTGTAAGGTGGCCGGCCCTCCTGTACCTGCTGTTGGCCTGTACCTGTAACCTGTCTACCTGTTGGCCTGTACCTGTACCTGTCTACCTGTTGGCCTGTACCTGTGTACTTGTTGGCCTGTACCTGTCTACCTGTTGGCCTGTACCTGTCTATCTGTTGGTCTGTACCTGTCTACCTGTTGGCCTGTACCTGTCTACCTGTTGGCCTGTACCTGTCTATCTGTTGGTCTGTACCTGTCTACCTGTTGGCCTGTACCTGTCTTGCCCTGCTGGCCCCAGTATCAGAACTCCATTCACCCTGTTGGGTCAAACCCAGTACTTGTTACCTGCTGTAACTGCTCCTCCGGCCTGTACCTGTCTACCTGTTACGGCCTGTACCTGTGCAATTCTGTTGGCCTGTACCCGTGTTCTGTTGGGCCTGTAACCGTTCACTCCGTACCCATGTCTCACCTGTTGGCCTGTACCTGTGTAAATTTGCTGGCCTGTAACTGTCTACCTGTTGGGTCTGTACCGTCTACCTGTTGGCCTGTAACCGTTCACCTGCTGGCCTGTACCCCTGTTCTCACCTTGCTTGGTCTGTACCCATGTCTACCTGTTTGGCCTGCACCAGGCAATTGTCATCTGTAATTTATCTACCTGCTGGTCTGTACCTAAAAATTGGCCTGTACCTTGTGTACCTGTTGGCCTGTAACTGTCTACCTGTACCTGCCTACCTGTTGGCCTGTACCTGTTCAATTTTGTTGGCCTTGCACTCTATCTTTACCAGTTGGTCTGTACCTGTTTACCTGTTGGGCTCTGTACCTGTCTACCTGTTGGCCTGCACCACTTCATTCACCAGCTGGTCTGTACCTGTTTACCTGTTGGCCTGTTCTGTCTACCTGTTGGCCTGTACTCTATCTCCTACCAGCGCTATTTGCACTCTGTTTACCTTGCTTGGCTCCTGTACCTGTCTACTCATGGCCTGTACTCAAAATTTGCTTGGCTCTGCAGTTCTAGGTGTACCTGTTGGCCTGTAACTGCTCAATTGCACTGTTTACCTGTTGGCCTGCAATTCGTTCACCTGTTGGCCCGTACTCATTCAACAGTTGGTCTGTACCTGTTTCACTCCGTTGGCCTGTACCTGTCTACCTGTTGGTCTGTACCTATCTGCTACCCGTTGGCCTCAGCCCATCTACCTGCTGGCCTGTACCTGTCTACCTGTTGGTCTGTACCTGTCTACCTGTTGGTCTGTACCTGTAATTGTACCTGTCTACCTGTTGGTCTGTACCTGTCTACCTGTTGGTCTGTACCTGTAATTGTACCTGTCTACCTGTTGGTCTGTACCTGTAATTGTACCTGTCTACCTGTTGGCCTGTACCTGTATCTATCTACCTGTAGTCCTGTACCGTGTACCGACCTGTACCTGAGATTAAGTAAATCAGATTACAGGTACTAATCCATCTCTGAGTTAATCTACCTAGGAGTACAAGGGATTTAAACACCTTAGCTTCACCAGGTAATTACAGGTGATTTCTAGCTGTAATTACCTAACACTATAATCACCTAACACTATAATCACCTAACACTATAATCACCTAACACTATAATCACCTAACACTGTAATCACCTAACACTATAATCACCTAACACTATAATCACCTAACACCATAATCACCTAACACTATAATCACCTAACACTATAATCACCTAACACTGTAATCACCTAACACTATAATCACCTAACACTATAATCACCTAACACTGTAATCACCTAACACTATAATCAGCTAACACTATAATCACCTAACACTATAATCACCTAACACTATAATCAGCTAACACTATAATCACCTAACACTGTAATCACCTAACACTATAATCACCTAACACTATAATCACCTAACACTATAATCACCTAACACTATAATCACCTAACACTATAATCACCTAACACTATAATCAGCTAACACTATAATCACCTAACACTGTAATCACCTAACACTATAATCACCTAACACTATAATCACCTAACACTGTAATCACCTAACACTATAATCACCTAACACTATAATCACCTAACACTATAATCAGCTAACACTATAATCACCTAACACTGTAATCACCTAACACTATAATCACCTAACACTATAATCACCTAACACTATAATCAGCTAACACTATAATCACCTAACACTGTAATCACCTAACACTATAATCACCTAACACTGTAATCACCTAACACTATAATCACCTAACACTATAATCACCTAACACTATAATCACCTAACACTATAATCACCTAACACTATAATCACCTAACACTATAATCACCTAACACTATAATCAGCTAACACTATAATCACCTAACACTATAATCACCTAACACTGTAATCACCTAACACTATAATCACCTAACACTATAATCACCTAACACTGTAATCACCTAACACTGTAACTAATGTACCTATCACTGTAATTAGTCCCCTTTAATATAAACTGTAATAAAACACTAAGATTATCTATATAAATTCTACTTAATTTTATAGTGTGTTAAGACGGTGTAAGATATTGGTTAGTAGAATTAGTCATTAATATCAATAATAATAACAATACGGTACTACTACTACTACTACTACTACTACTACTACTACTACTACTACTACTACTTTTTTTTTTAAACGTGGCCTCCAGCCTCCCCCAATAGCCACACCTTCGCCACCATTTATTTACCTTAATATTAACTATCCTAATACATAAGCAACTATCCTATCTGTGTTAAATTAGTTGAGCCGCAGATCGATGCGGCATTCGGTGACTGTAGCCTCATAGTCGATATCTGCAGCAGTTGACGGAGTAGGGGCAGAAGCTCTCGTTCCCCTGAGGCAGAGCAAAGCCGACCGAAGGAGAGAGAAGGACAGTCGACATCTCATCCAGGCTGTGACATAACTTCTGGGCTGCTGCTTCTGTTCGGAGATCAGCTCCGCGAGTCTGGCGTAGAAACATCTTGCGCTTGGGCCCATCCCACCAGAGGTTGTGAACACTAGCGGAGTGAAGCTGCCTTGATCGACATTTTGAATTCTCTCCCCATATGCCCTTCTCTTGTCGTTCTCGTTCCTCCTATGTGCAGCATCGAGAGCTAGGTTACGGTGACAAACGGCCATGGGATCAAAAATCCTGATGTCGAAGAAGGCTCGCTGTCCCCGCGTCCAGAATCCTCGAGCACTGACGTCCACACGGGCTTCGTTAGATGTGTTTGAAGTCCTGTGTTGGAGGATCTCGCCATCCAGTGGAAGGAGGGTCGGTTCTACCATGACGTCCCGGCAGGTTTCCTTCAACATATTTGCTGTGAGATCCCTTACCTCGTCATGCCTCATGCATATGAAGCCCCCCTTCTTGCAAACCATGGCGTGATCGCCATCATAGGAATAGCCACACACGCATTGGGAGGGCAAACCATCTACTGGCCAACCGTACCTTAGAGCAATGGCATCTGTAAATTCTTGTTTGTTAAGGCTGAAACCATTTGCCCTTATCGGTAACGTAGTTAACCAGTTCGAGGCGCCCACCTCCTGCGCTATAGCTACTTTTTTTGTCAAATTTTCTGGAACCTGCAGCAATAGTTGCTGCAACATGTCATTTTGGCAGTGCTGCCGATCTGTTGTAATGGATCTACGGATCTTATTAACTTCGCTGGTGTCCACTTCCCCTGTTGCATTCTGGGCTATTATGTGGTCAGTGAGGGCTGCCGTGAGCTTAAGTGAATTTTGATGTTCAGAGTCAGCAATCTCCTCTGGATTAGTTAGTCCCATCCCTCCCAGTCTTGGTGGAAGTGCAAGAAGTGTTCTTTCTACTGGGGTTAAGTCGTGGTGTTTCACTAGTTTGGGAATGAACTTGACACTGATTGCTTCTTCCAAAGGGTGGAGGAGGGGTCGGATCTCAGGGATGGTACGCATCAGGTAGTTCCAACGATGCTTGACTCCATGTGTGAATGCTGCAAAGGCCGCATGTGGCTCTGTGTTAGCAATCTCCGATAGAGCATGGATTTCGCTAACCCACTCGTTCACCTTTCCCCCTACGTACTGGGTCTTGAAGTCCGTAGTGCCAATTACTGCGCCTAGATGTCTTTGGCCGTCCTTAGTTATTTTGACCTCACTTTCGCCGAAAACCTCCACAGCCCGATCATAATGATCTGGCTTCACGATGAGGAAGGATTTGCTGGCGTTTGGGTGGTACCCTATTTGTGGACCTCGCGATGTTACCAGGTCCCACCACTTTTTGATGTCCTCCACTTTTCCTGCTCCTGTGAGGTCATCAGCATATGCCACTTGTTTGACCCCAGTTGTTTCATACTTTATTTCTACAGGACGCCAAACTATCCACTTATTTACGCTCACCGCTACTTTCTCAATGAATAGCCCACCCAAACACCTCGGAACCCACTAAACCCACCTCGGAACCCACTAAACCCACCTCGGAACTCACTAAACCAACTCCAAAACCCACCAAGCACACCAGAACCCAACAAACCCATCCGAGAACCCACCCAGAACCCACTAAACCCACCAGAACCCACTAAACCCACCTCGAACCCACTAAACCCACCTCGAACCCACTAAACCAACTCCAAAACCCACCAAGCACACCAGAACCCAACAAACCCATCCGAGAACCCACCCCAGAACCCAGTAAACCCACCAGAACCCACTAAACCCACCTCGGAACCCACTAAACCCACCTCGGAACCCACTAAACCAACTCCAAAACCCACCAAGCACACCAGAACCCAACAAACCCATCCGAGAACCCACCTCAGAACCCACTAAACCCACTAGAACCCACTAAACCCACCAGAACCCACTAAACCCACCCCAGAACTCACCCAACCCACCCCCAGAAACCAGCATTGAAAAAACATACCCATAACACGAACTGTGAGATCTTGAGTGTCTGAGAGGCCCTGTCTGGTGGAGGCGGTGCAGGAGTAGTGGCCGTCGTCAGTACTTCGAGTGACTTGTTCAACCACTAAGGTACCGTTCGTGTGGACCCGCTGACGATGGCTGGTGGGCAGGCGGAGACCATCTGTAGGAGGAGGAGGAGGAGGAGGAGGAGGTGGTAGGTTAGGTTGGTGATGTAGGGTGTTGTTGTGTACATAAACATACATACATACCTCCCACGTACACATACATAAACACCTCCCACGTACACATACATAAACACCTCCCACTTACACACCCTCCCTCACACACACACATAAACACCCTCCCCCACAAACACACACATACAAACACCTCCCCTAAACCTGTACCCCCTCACACATACAAACCCCCCCGACACACACACACACCCCCCCGACACAAACACCCCCCGACACACAAGCACCCCCCACGAACTGAGCCTTTAGACACAGACGCCCAGACACTGAAACCTTTAGACACTGAGCCTTGCGACGCACTGAGCGCTTCGTTGCCTGAACGCTTTGAACACTTTTGAACCCTTTTGGACGCACAGAGCCTTTTAGACACTGAACGCCCCCAGACACTGAGCCTTTTCCCCCAGACACTGGGCGCTTAGACGCTGGAACGCCCCCAGACGCACAGAGCCTTTTAGACACTGACCTTTAGACGCACAGAGCCTTTAGACACTGGAGCACTTCCAGAACGCTGGAGCCGCCCCAGACACTGGACACTTTAGACGCACCAGACGCCCCCAGACGCTGGGCCTTTTTGGACACTGGAACCTTTGGACACTGAGACGCTTTAGACCTTTGGGCCTTTGGACACTGGGCCTTTGGACCCGCATGGAGCCTTTGGACACTGGGGCCTTTGGACGCACCAGACGCTTTGGACGCACAAGGGCCTTTGGACGCACAGACCCTTTAGAACCTTTGAAACGCCCCAGAACGCACAAACCTTTTGGGCACTGAATGCCCCGACACACAAACGCCCCCGACGCACCAAACACTTAGACGCACAAACCTTTAGACGCACACAAACGCCCCCAGAGCACTGGGAAGGCACCCCCAGACGCACAGAGCACCCCCGTTTCAAACACCCCCCCCGACACACAAACGCCCCCAAACACACTGCGACACCCCCCACACAAACACCCCCCCGACTTGCACAAACACCCCCCCCGACACACAAACACCCCCCGACACACAAACACCCCCCGACACACAAACACCCCCCGACACACAAACACCCCCCCGACACACAAACACAAACACTTAAAAGCACCATAAAAAAACCTTACATTAATATCACTGAAACCAAACAATAGAATCTTTATTTCTGTTCCTTTTTGGTGTTTGTGTTTGTGTGTGTTTGTGTTTGTTTGTGTTTGTGTTTGTGTTTGTGTTTCAGATATTGTAAAATCCACATTGTTCCTGTAATCTTTTTATTAAACCTACAGATCGCCTCTCATAAATCCCCTGGGTGAGAAGTAATCCCCTTGAGCTAACAGGAGGATTAGTTATATATTAAAGAAAGAGTTTGTTGATAATCCAGGGGCTATCATACACAATGGATTACTGGATTATGTTATTTTTATTCTCCCTATCTCTCTGTATTCTCCCTGATATAGTAATTCTCCCTGATATAGTAATTCTCCCTGTTTTTTTTTAATTTCTCTCCCTTCATTTCTTTCACCCTGTCTCCCTGTTATGGTATTCTCCCTACTTCTATCACTTTCTCTCCCTGTTATGATAATCTCCCTACTTCTCTCGCCCTTTACCTCCCTTATAAGGTCCCACACTCACTTGTCTTCCGGGTTCTGCTACGAACAACTCACCTTTCAGCCAGGTTATGTTATGGATGGGGTAGCCAGACACGGGGCAGCTCACCACGAACGTCTCTCCCGCCACGGCCGACACCTGGCCCATAGCACGGACATGGGGCGGTCCGTAGACATTAAGGCGAGCCATGTGAGTGACACGGCCCGCGCTGTTCTCTGCTGTGCACGTGTACGATCCTCCGTCCGTTACGTGCACCGTACTGATGTTAACGTGGCTGATAACTAACCCGTGCGCTGATACGTACTGTCCTTTCACGTACCTGTAAGATGGTGTTTACATTAGTGACGTCATTATAGGGGGGGCGTAACCTGAGTGACGTCATTATAGGGGGTAACCTGAGTGACGTCATCATTGGTAGTGTAACCTGAGTGACGTCATCATTGGTGGGTGTAACCTGAGTGACGTCATCATGGGTGGGCGTAACTTGTGTGACGTTGACTCAGTTTAAGCCAATGATAGATGGTGTTTACTATGACGTAATTTTTTATATACCTGTGATATATGACGGATTATGACGTCATATAGTGCTTCAGGATTATCTCTCTCTCTCTCTCTCTCTCTCTCTCTCTCTCTCTCTCTCTCTCTCTCTCTCTCTCTCTCTCTCTCTCTCCTCCTTCCATTCTTCCCTCCATTAACCATATAAAACAAAATCACTAAAACATTAAAATTTATTAAGAATTAAATTACCAAAAAATAACATTAATAATTACATAACAATAACATAAATATATGAATTATTACAACAAAACTCATCCATTGTTGTGATTCACGTTAGTTGCATGTCTAAGGGGAGAGGGGAGGAGAATGAGGAGGAGGGAGGACTTGGTCACGTGACTGGAGATCGTAAGCAAACCTCCACCAATCATCTCAGCACCGCTAACCCGCCATTAACATGCCAACCCGCCTCAGCTGTACGGGTGTAAATAGTAGTGTGCGCGCCTTTCTTAATTCCTCAGTAACATCAACGAGAGAGAGAGAGAGAGATTATGAAGATATATGTTTACATAATTTTTTTACTCTATAAATAAATACAGATATTAAAATACCTTAAAGAAATATCTGTCAACATTATTAAATTCCTGAGATTTTCGCTGTGTGTGTGTGTGTGTGTGTGTGTGTGTGTGTGTGTGTACTCTATCTATCTATCCATCTATCTATCTATGTGTCTGTCTGTCTGTCTGTACCATTTCTGCGTCTACCTGAAGCACAACAATAATTACGCACCTGTGAACCCAGAAGAGGGGGTGGAGGACTTCATTGAGCAGGTAAGAGACACAGGGAGGAGGGTATATGGAGGGAGGTGGGGGGAGGGAGGGAAGGAGGACGTGGCCGGCTTACCTGTTCACCTGTATCATTTGTAACCCTCCGGGGACAGGTAAGTGGGAAGGTAGGTGGGACTTATGGAGGAAGGAGGGAGGTGAGGGAGGGGTGGGGAAGGTGGGGGAGGGTGAGGGAGGGTGAGGGAGGATGAAGGAAGGTGAGGGAAGGTGGAGGGAGGTGAGGAAGGTGGGGAGAGTGAGGGAAGGTGAGGAGGGTTGGGAAGGTGAGAGTGAGGAGGTGAGGAGGTGAGGAGGGTGAGGAAGGTGGAGGAGGTTTGGGGTAGGTGAGGGAGGGTGAGGGAGGTGAGGGTGAGGGAGAGAGTGGGGAGGGTGAGGGAAGGAGGGAGGAAGGAAGGTGAATGGAAATGAGTAGGGGGATGGGAAGTAAGGGAAAGGAGGGGTGGGAAGGAGAGAGAGGCATAGGAGCATAAATAACAATGATGGGAGAGGTGGTGGTAATGGTGGTAGAGGTCGTAGTAGTAGCAGTGGTCGTGGTGGTGGTAGTGGCGAGTCGTAGTAGTAGCAGTGGTCGTGGTGGTGGTAGTGGCAGATGTCGTAGTAGTAGCAGTGGTCGTGGTGGTGGTGGTAGTGAGAGGAAAGTTAATTAAGTATACGGTGTGTGTGTGTGTGAGAGGGTGGTAAGCGCCATCTGTCTTTCGGATAGTTCCCTAATTGTGTTTTTCCACAGTGACGAGCAGCCCATGTCACTACGAACTCTGAGAGATTTTCCCTTCTTGACTTACAGAGATGTGAGGTTCTCTTGATTGACTTATTGACTGATTGACTTATATTGATTGACTTGCTGATTGACAGGACTTTAATACAGTTTTCCATCACCCATAACCACCCTTTCCATCATCCCCCTCCCCCTGACACTCCCTTTGAGCCCCTAACTCTTTCTCCCCTCCTCACTTCCCCAACACTCCTCACCCCTCCTCACTTCCCCAACACCCCTCACCCCCTCCTTCACCACCCCTCACCTCCCCATCACCCTACTCCCCACCAACACCATCTCACCATCTTTATTACATTAGGTCTGTGTCTGGTGCTCAGCCGGCCCTTATCATCCCCTCTGACGTCATTTTGTTTACGTTATTCATTTGTTTTCTTGGTGTTTATACTTTACTCAACGTTATTCATTTGTTTGAGTGTTTAAACTTTATGTTATTCATTTGTTTTTTTCTTGTTTATCTTTAATTTTTATTTTTACGTGAAGCTGCTTTGTTTTTGGTCATTTGATGTTCATTTGTTTTAATGTGTTTATGTTTTTATATCGTCTATATTTCGATGTTCTTTTGTTTTTGCTATTGTTTTGTCTATTGTGTGAATTTCCTTTTGATTTCTCATTTTTCTGCTTGTATATCTCTAATCCTCTGTCTCTCTCTCGCGCGCACACACACACACCACCCTTGAACTTTACACAGGAGATATATTAAATCCACCTGTTGCTTCGCTATTTAAAATATTTATCGTGTGGAATATTTCTTAATATAGCCACCACCACCGACACTTCACTGCCAACGATGAAAATATAGACAACATAAACGGTAATATAGCTCCTACACTGTAATATAGCAAGGGGCAATAGCCAGAGGTGTTATTATAGCCACAGGCAGCGTAATATAGGTCCTGTACCGTAATATAGCCAGAATGTATAGCAGGAGATAAAAATATAGCAGCTGAGAGGGATATATGACCCCTGGGTGGTATTATAGACGGATACATGACACTATAGCAACGCAAAATAGCCCTTTAGACGGGAACCTACTGAGGAGTCGGCTATATTGCGCGATTATCGGCTATACTGGGCGATTATCGGCTATATTGCTCCATTATCGGTTATATTGCCCCATTATCGGCTATATTGCTCCATTATCGGCTATATTGCTCCTTTATCGGCTATATAACACTATTAACAGCACCATAACAACGTCAACACAACACCAACACAACACCATATCCGAGCGGCAATAATATCCTTAGGGTGTAGAATGTAAACAGAGGCGAGTTCGGATATATAGAGGTCATCAGGGAGCTTAAGTAGGACGGACCAATCACAACTCAGGAAGGCTACGACGGACCAATCACAACTCAGGAAGGTTGGTGACGGTAATGGTGGTTGGTTCTCGCACCGGCTAGCTGACTGATGCTCGATAATAACAGTTTCGCGTCTGAGTTTGAGTCGAGTCTTGGGATTTTTAGCATTTTCTCTCACTTTCTCTCTGTTTCTCTCTCTGTCGCTCTCTCTCTCTCTCTCTTTTATATCGGGGATAATGTGAGGTGTTTTATGGGGATTTTGGCGTGAGGAAGATGTGGTGTGGTGAGGATTTGGACCGTGTTTAGAAAGGGGATTTTGGCGGTGAGGTAGAGGGATTTTGCCGTGAGAAAAATGTGTGGTGAAGGGATTATTTTGGCGATATTTTGTGATTATTTAACGATATTTTGAATGATTTTTGGCGACAGTAAAGTGATTTCGATGTGAGGAAGAATGTGATGGGTGATTTGGCGATGTCTACAGGATTTTGAGGATGAATAAAGGGATTTTAGCGATTTTGTGGAGATTTTAACGATATTATAAACGATTTTGGCGATTTTGTGGTGATTTTAACAATATTATAAACGATTTTGGCGATTTTGTGGCGATTTTAACAATATTATAAACGATTTTGGCGATTTTGTGGCGATTTTAACAATATTATAAACGATTTTGGCGATTTTGTGGCGATTTTAACGATATTATAAACGATTTTGGCGATTTTGTGGCGATTTTAACAATATTTTAAACGATTTTGGCGATTTTGTGGCGATTTTAACGATATTATAAACCATTTTGGCGATGATTAAAGAAAAATAGATCACTAATTAGAAGTATATATATATAGATAATAATTTGGTAACCAGACTATTAATTAAGCTATCTGTTGTTTATAGTCAGGTGTGTGAGGTAGTGACGTATATAAGCCCCTCAGCCAATCAGTAACCAGAGAGAGAGAGAGAGGGGGGGGGGAGAGATAGATAGATAGATAGATCGACTAAAGAGAAAGAAAATACAAGCAGCTTAGATTTATTTATCGTACGTCTGACAGGGATGACATATCGGATGGTGGCGCCAGGAACAGTTGTCGTACAGCAGTTCAGTGTAAACAAAATTATAAACAAAATAGTAAACAAACAATAGCAGAGTGTTTTCTTTATATACTTTTGTTTGGGAGGAAAATAAACAAAAATAATAAACAATAAAATGCCTTAGAGACGCCATATTTGTTTTATGAATAACATCAAATGAAGTGTTAAAAAAAATCGTTGAATATGATAAAAAAAACACAAACAAATACAAACATACACAAACAAACACATATAAACACAAACATACATAAACAAACACAAAAAAAAACACTTGCGATAACAGGGAAAATATAAAACAGACACGATATTCATAACGAAACAACACACACACACACACACACACACACACACACACACACACACACACACACACACACACACATACACACACACACACACATACACACACACACACACACACACACACACACACACACACACACACACACACACACTCTCTCTCCCCCGAGGTTAAGAGATTCTCACTTCAATCACCAGATGGCATTAGCGTTAAAACTCTCCTCTGAGCGTCTGTCATAAGCTTATCTGGTAAATCGGGGATAAATCGGGGTGAATTGGGGGTAAATCGGGGGTAATTCGTGATGAAATTGGGTAAATTGGCGATAAATTGGGTTGAATCGGGGTGAATAGGGGGTAAATCATAGTGAATCGGGGTGAATCGTAGTAAATCGTGGTAAATCGTGGTAAATCTGGATAAACACCGGGTAAATCGTGGTTGAATCAGGTACTCGTTTTACCGATACTTATCCGATAATCACTACACTCAATATAACTCTTCCAGACTTTGATCTTCGCGCAAAAAATTAATGAGATGTTGAACAGATTGGAGACCCGAGTTGAATATGTGTTTTAATGTATACTCGTTTTACACATATGTATACGTGTTTTACATACACATATACAGATTTTCTATATACTTGTGTGTATACATATACATATTGATATACAGGTGAGGTTTATATTCGATTTACATATATATATATATATATATATATATATATATATATATATATATATATATATATATATATATATTTGTACTGATGTAGATAATATATGTATGTATGTATGTATGAATATATGTATGTATGTATGTAGTGTTTTACTGTATACTATGGGGGGAGATTTGACAGGTGTTAAGGTGATTTAATTAAGGAAGGATTTACCTGTTGGGTGATGTTGTGAACAGGTGTTAGGCACACACACACACACAGACACACAGACACACACACACACACACACTAAAGCCTTCGACCTAGTCGACCACAATATAATCATAAACAAAGCTATTGACCTCGGGCTTCGGAGAAGTCTCATACCATGGCTTACAGACTTCCTCAGTGACCGACGCCAAGCTGTACGCTTCCGAGGGGCTGTCTCCACCTTTCAGTCACTCACCTGTGGCGTCCCCCAAGGCACCAAGATCGGGCCACTCTGCTTCCTTATGCTCATCAATGATTCCCTAAGAGAAACCCCTGCTCACTGGAAATATGTCGACGACTCCACCATTGGGATCAGCGTCAACAATTCTGCCCCCGACTATACCGCCCTTCAGGATTTATTAAACAGTCTTCAAAACTGGGCCACCAACAACCACGTCACCATCAACCATACTAAGACCATGGTTATGCACATCAACCTCTCCTCCGACATTGTCCCACCTCCTTCCATTACCCTAGGTCCGAACACACTCCAGGTTGTAGATTCCACGAAGCTCCTCGGCGTCACCATAGACAACAAACTAAATTGGAAACCACACGTCAGTGAAGTTGTCAAATCCTCCAGTTTCCGTCTCCACCTCCTCCGCCGACTCAAGCCCCTCGGAGTTCCCGCACACGAGCTCCTCAGTGTATACACAACATTCATACTTCCCAAGCTCACCTATGCCTCCCCCACCTGGTCTTCCTCTCTAAATGCCACACAACGTAAACACCTAGAAAAAGTGCAAAAGAGGGCATGCAAGATTATTCTCTCCCCTTCCTACACCACATATCAAGAAGCGCTCAACACACTGACCCTTTCGACTCTCACTGACCATCACCACGGCCTCATCTGCAAATTTGGTAAGAAGCTTCTACACCATCCCCGACACCGGCCCCTACTACCACCTGAGATCCCCTGTCCGAGAATTGCTGTTCGACACCACAACCGCATCCAGCCCATATGTGCACGAACTGATCGCTATAAGAACAGCCCAGTCCCAACCATTCTAAAAATTATCAATAACATGTAATAAATCAGTGTATTCACTCCCAGTAAACACTGCTCCCTACACTGTCACTATGTTGAAATGAACTGTAGTTTGAGCTGATCCCCATCTAAGCTACTATATGTCTTATTTGTGTCACTTATGTCACTTGTATATTATTTGTAATTCGTAACCCATTCCCCAAATATGTAACTGTATATTTTCAGCCTTCTGGCTGCCAAGCTTCCTTTCAATAAACCGTTAATTATTATTATTATTATTATTATTACACACACAGACACACAGACACACACACACACACACACACTACACCTATCATTGCATTAAAATAACCCAGATTACAATTTATTTTTTCACGAGTGTAGTAGTGTGTGTGTGTGTGTGTGTGTGTGTGTGTGTGTGTGTGTGTGTGTGTGTGTGTGTGTGTGTGTGTGTGTGTGTGTGTGTGTGTGTGTGTGTGTAAGTAAATGTAGATGATTCTAGCTGAGTGTAGATGAGAGTTATAGGGTGTAAATTGATGCAGTTGGGTGTAGACGGATGTAGACAGATACAACTGGGTGTAGACGGGTGTAGACAGATACAACTGGGTGTAGACGGGTGTAGACAGATCCCAACAGGTGTAGACGGGTGTAAACACATCCCAACAGGTATAAATAGATAAAGCTACACTCACCTATGCGAATGTGGAATAGGAAAGCCATCTAGTGCCCAGCTGATGTGAGGTGTAGGTGTACCTGTAGCGATACACTTAAGGCTGACAGCTGGTCCAGGTTGTAGAGTATGTTCTATGAAGCTGTATACCAGCTGGGGCGCGGCAGCTGGTGGGAGAGAAAGGGAAAAAGAAAGTTATTACGAGGAAGAAAGTTATGTAGATGGTGAAATGTGTCGGTGTAGGGTGTGTGGGGTGTGGGTGTGGGGTGTGGGGTGTGTCGGTGTGTGGGGCCAGGTGTGGGGTGTGTGGGTGTGGGGTGTGGGGTGTGTGGGGTGTGGGTGTGGGGTGTGGGTGTGGGTGTGGGGTGTGTGGGGTGTGGGTGTGGGGTGTGTGGGTGTGGGGTGTGTGGGGTGTGGGTGTGGGGTGTGTGGGTGTGGGGTTAATGGGGTGTGTGGGGTGTGGAGTTGGCTAGAGATTGTGTGGGTGTGGGGTGTGGGGTGTGTGGGGGTGTGGGTGTGGTGTGTGGGGTGTGGGGTGTGGGTGTGGGGTGTGTGGGTGTGGGGTGTGGGGTGTGTGGGTTGGTGTGGGGTGTGGGGTGTGGGTGTGTGGTTAATGGGGTGTGGGTGTGGTGTGGGGTGTGTGGGTGTGTGGGTGTGGGGTGTGTGGGGTGTGGGTGTGGGGTGTGTGTGGGTGTGTGGGTGTGGGTGTCGGTGTGTGGTGTGGGGTGGTGTGTGGGTGTGTGGGTGTGTGGGTGTGGGGTGTGTGGGGAATTATTAGATTAAGTGTGTGGTGTGGAGTGTGGGGTAGGTGTGGGGTGTGTGGTGTCATGGGTGTGGGGTGTGGGTGTGTGGGTGTGGTGTGTGTGTGGTGTGTGGGTGTTAGTTATTATTGGGGATAATGGTGGTGTGTGTGGGTGTGGGGTGTGTGGAGATGAGTAGTAAGTTATTGGAGTTAATGGGGTGTGTCGATTATTAATTTATTGGGGTTGTGTGGTGTCCATGGGTGTGTGGGGTGTGGGGTGGGTGTGGGTGTGGGGTGTGTGGGGTGGGTGGTGTGTGTGTGTGTGTGTGTGTGTGTGTGTGTGTGTGTTTGGGTTGTGAAGTGTTTTAAAAGTTTTTGTTCACAATGCTGAAAAACAACGACATTAATTGTCTTTGTTGAACATTAATTAAGAAAAGTAAAAAAATAATCAAGTATTTGTTTCATTGATAATAAAAACTAGAAAGTAATTAATTCTCATTGATTCTTTCGGTCAACAGATCAGTCTTATTCAGTCTTACAGTCCAAATATTAGTCTTCTTCAGTCTTACAGTCCAAATATCAGTCTTATTCAGTCTTACAGTTAAAAAATCATTCTTCTTCAGTCTTTCAGTTAAAAATCAGTCTTATTCAGTCTTACAGTCCAAATATCAGTCTCCCTAAGTCTTACAGTGCCCAAAACAGCCCCCTTCAATCTTAAACTCCAACCATCAGTCTTAATCAGTCTTTCAGCGTGACAAGAAGCCTGAAATAGCTGAGAGAGATGAAACAACTGGCAGCCAATTTTACATTAATCCCTTCCTGCTACACAAGAGGATTAGTCAGATGATAAAAGAGAATAATCCCCCTTCCTATCACAGTTGGCGATTTACCTGCCTTGATATATATGTAAAGTAATGGTGGGGGGATTTACAGAGGGGATTTTTTATTTATTTTGGGGTGGGGGGTTGGGAGTGAGGGAGTGAGGGCGTGAAGGTGAGAATTTGAAGGTGAGGGGTGAAGGTGAGGTGAGGAGGCGTGAAGAGGTGAGGTGAAGGTGGATTTCAAGGATTTTCAACGCCTTGTTTTCATATTTTTAACGCTTGGATGTTTGGATTTGGCTTCAATACCCAGTTCAGATTCAGGTTTCGACTCCAATACCGGGTACGGATTCAGAATTCGGCTTCAATACCGGGTTCGGATTCGGTGTTCGTCTTCAATACCGGGTTCAGATTCGGGGTTCAGCTTCAATACCGGGTTCGGATTCGGGGTTCGGGCTTCTACTCTGAAATTTAGGGGTTCGGGTCCGGAAATTAGGTTTGACTCCCCCCTAATTTCCTGGCTGGTGGTGCCTTTGTGATATATTAATTAAAGACCATCGCTGACAGCCTCCCTCACAGCGCACTATTGTTATTAAACTTTATGAAAATATCAATATGGCCGACGACACTGACATTTAATACTATCTGTCTGTCTGTCTGTCAGTGTGAGGGGGGGGAGGGGTGTGGGGGGGGTGGCTGTGTGAGGGTGGGATTTGTGTGTGTTGGGGGAGCTGTGTATGTGTGGGGGGAACTGTGTGTGTGTGTGTATGCGTAAATGTGGGCGTAGGTGTATACGTATATATAAGCATACTAACCTCCCAGGGTGACGTAGGCGTGGGCGTGGGCGTAGTCGTGGGCGTAGGTGGCGGCGCACTGGTAGATGCCGGCGTCGGAAGGGTCGACAGGTGCCACGTGTAGGGCCTCTCGTGGGCGTATCCTGACTCGGCTGCCTGACCTGAGGGGGGAGGCGGTTAATTAGTGGCTACAGGTGAGGCTAATTAGTAGGTTAATTAGGTGGTACAGGTGAGGTTAATTAAGGGGTAGAGGTGAGGTTAATAAGTAGCTTAATTAGGTGGTACAGGTAAGGCTAATTATGGGGTACAGGTGAACTTAATTAGTTGGTTAATTAATAGGTACAGATAAGGTTGATTAGAAGTTACAGGTAAGATTAATTACTAGATACAAGACAGGTGTGTGACTTACCTCAACACGTGACCATCCTTGTACCAGGTAACAGTGTCGACCGGTTCACCTGAGACGTGACACCTGAGCTCCAGCCTCCCCCCCGCGTCCACCTGTACCTCCCGGGGCGTCACCTGGAACACGTGTACACCTGTGTTAACACCTGTAATTATCCCCTGTCTCACCTGTGTCTTTGTAACACCTGTAATTAGCATCTATAACACTGATAACACCTGTAATTAACATAGATAGCACCTAAACACCTGTAATTCATATATATAACTCCTATAACATCTGTAATTAACATATATAGCACCTAAACACCTGTAATTCATATCTATAACTCCTATAACACCTGTAATTAACATATATAGCACCTAAACACCTGTAATTCATATCAATAACTCCAATAACATCTGTAATTCATATCTATGACTCCTATAACACCTGTAATTAACATATATAGCACCTAAACACCTGTAATTCATATCTATAACTCCAATAACATCTGTAATTCATATCTATAACTCCTATAACATCTGTAATTCATATCTATAACTCCTATAACACCTGTAATTAACACCTGTCTTACCTGTACAGAGAGAGGGAGCGTGACCAACAGGTGTGTAGAGACTCTGGCTACCCCGTCAGTGTTGTTGGCTACACAGGTGTACTGGGCAGCATCTGTTATACCCACTCTCCCCAATACTAGAGACCCACCTACTGTCCACACCCCGGTACTGCCCGTCACTGGTTCTGTCCCTCGGTACCACCTGGAGGGAAGTACAAGGGAGGTTAGTGTACATCTGGAGGGAAGTACTTCATATCTGAGGGTAGTACAGTATACCTAGAGGGAAGTACAGGGAGGTTAGTGTACATCTGGAGGGAAGTACTTCATATCTGAGGGTAGTACAGTATACCTAGAGGGAAGTACAGGGAGGTTAGTGTACATCTGGAGGGAAGTACTTCATATCTGAGGGTAGTACAGCATACCCAGAGGGAAGTAATAGGAGGCTAGTACATCTGAGGGAAGTACTTCATACCTAAGGAAGTAATTTTTACACTACAGTGGCTCCCAGGAGCACAGTACGTAATAGTGCACCTGTGGAGTGGGCTATTATAGGATAGAGCACTACACACCACGGGGCCGTCGATGACCTGGAGGGAGAGGGGAGATTGAGAGGGGAGAGAGAGGGGAAGGGAGAGGGGAGAGGGAGAGAAGAGGAAGAGGGGAGAGGGGAGAAGGAGAGGGGAGAGGGAGAGGGGAGAGGGGAGAGGGAAGAGGAAGAGGGAGAGGGGAGAGGGGAGAGGGAGAGGGGAGAGGGGAAGAGGAAAGTGAGGGGAGATCTGAGGGGAGAGGCTTAGGGGGAAGGAGGGGAGGGGAAAGTGATAGGGGAGAGAGAGGAGAGTGAGAGGGGAAGGAGAAAGTGAGAGAGAAGGAGAGAAAGAGAAAAGAAAGTATAGAGGAATATTGGATGTAAAAAAACGTCAAAAAGAGAAAGTGGAAAAAGAAACTTGGATAAAGAAAACACAAAGAGAAAAAGAAAGTGGAAAGAAAGTGATGAATACTGAATATAAAAGAAAATAAAGAAACACCAAATTCACCAAAATAGAAAGTCAAAAGTAAAGGGAAAAAAGAAAGTCAGATATAAGAAAGGTCACCAACATCTTGAAAGAAAGCCCAAAATAAAGAAAGTAAGCTTGAGAAACTAGACTCCCCCCAAAAAAAGAAAGCATGGAAAGTGAAACCCAAAAGTGAAAGTAGTGAGAGAAAGTTGGGTATTATGAGAGAAAGCACCATCAGGGCAGGCAAGGCGGGAGGGAAGCAGAACGACCACATTTACATAATCTGGTTTTTAAAATCAAATGACGCGCCACAGGACCGAAGCTGCGGGCCTCTGGTGGTGGTAGGGCTTATTTCACAGCCCCACAAATACTCACAGATACTCACAGATACTCACAGATGATTTGAGACACTTTCAGACATTCACAGATACTTGCAGATACTCACAGATACTCACAGATACTCACAGACTGCCCCAGACACACAACCACAGAAACAACGAGAGAGAGAGAGAGAGAGAGAGAGAGATGCACCTATGAGTCACTGAAGGTATCATACACACATAATAATAATAATAATGGTTGTCCCTCGTGTAACGAGGATGGCCGACCCAAGGGCCACCCAGGCGTGAATTTGTTGAAGGTGTAGAAGCTGTCGCCAACACAACAACCACACCCTGAGTTAACGAGCTGCCTGACCCAGTGTCAAGGAATAGTCAGAGAAGACCGGACAACTCGCCAACTGCACTGGCTAACCATTAGTCTGGAATACGTTCCGTAAGTTGATTAACATCCAGGTCCCCAATTACTGCTGGGTAGACAGAGGCAAATGGCGTAAAGAAACTTGCCCATAGTTTCACCCTTCCCGAGGATCGAACTTGGGTCCACTAGCTTGCTAGGCGAACATGCTAACCATTACACCACAGGTCGACGAAGATATCATACTACCCAATAAATAAATAATAATAAACCTTTAATAAAAAACACAATTAAAACTCAGCAATATCATATGAATTAATTATTTTTTATGATCATAGGTTAAAATTGTCATAAAAAATGGTACTATTAATGTTGGGAATAATGATCGTACGTCCGGCAGTGAGTTGTGTTGATCGTACGTCCGGCAGTGAGTTGTGTTGATCGTACGTCCGGCAGTGAGTTGTGTTGATCGTACGTCCGGCAGTGAGTTGTGTTGATCGTACGTCCGGCAGTGAAGTTGTGTTGATCGTACCGTCCGGCAGTGAGTTGTGTTGATCGTACGGCAGTGAGTTGTGTTGATCGTACGTCCGGCAGTGAGTTGTGTTGATCGTACGTCCGGCAGTGAGTTGTGTTGATCGTACGTCCGGCAGTGAGTTGTGTGGTGATCGGCCGTCCGGCAGTGAGTTGTGTTGATCGTACGTCGGCAGTGAGTTGTGTTGATCGTACGTCCGGCAGTGAAGTTATGGTGATCGTACGTCCGGCAGTGAGTTGTGTTGATCGTACGTCCGGCAGTGAGTTGTGTTGATCGTACGTCCGGCAGTGAGTTGTGTTGATCGTACGTCCGGCGATGAGTTGTGATCGTACGTCCGGCAGTGAGTTGTGTTGATCGTACGTCCGGCGGTGAGTTGTGATCGTAAATCCGGCAGTGAGTTGTGTTGATCGTACGTCCGGCAGTGAGTTGTGTTGATCGCTGCGTCCGGCAGTGAGTTGTGTTGATCGTACGTCCGGCGATGAGTTGTATTGATCGTACGTCCGGCGAAGTGAGTTGTGTTGATCGTACGTCCGGCAGTGAGTTGTGTTGATCGTACGTCCGGCAGTGAGTTGTGTTGATCGTACGTCCGGCAGTGAGTTATTAGTATTGTTGTGTTGATCGTACACCTGGCAGCAAATTTCTACCATATTTATAAGTTCTCTTGAGTGAGTGAGTCAACTTTAGCATTCATAGAGCTAGTTTATGCAGTTAGAAGTTAGACATAAGGGTAGAAATGGAAATAGATAAAGGTACAGACATAGAGATGGAATGATACATACATACAGACAGACAGACAGACAGACAGACAGACATAGACAGAAGGATAAACAGACAGACAGACAGAGGGATAAACAGAAAACCAAACAGACAAACAAACAGACAGACAGACAGACAGACAGACAGACAGACAGACAGTACTTACGTGTAGTGTGGTGGAGGGTGACCTTGCGCCACACAAGGGAGGGTGACCCTGGCCCCAGCTTGGGTCACCACACGACCTGCTCTCTCGTTCATCTTCGGTGGTACTGACCCTTGGGCCTCTGTAACATAAGGGTGATAATGATAATAATGGTGGTGGTGGTGGTGGTGGTGGTGGTGATGGTGATGGTGGTGGGTGTGTTCTGGGTGGTGGTGGTGGGTGGTGGTGGTGGTGAGGTGTGGTGGGGTGGTGGTGGTGGTGGGTGGTGGTGGAGGTGGTGGTGTTGGTTGGTGGTTGGACATGTGTGTGTGTGTGTGTGGTGTGTGTGTGTGTGGGGCCTCCCCCTGATCTCTCTCTCTCTCTCTCTCTCTCTCTCTCTCTCTCTCTCTCTCTTAATCCTCCCATCCACCTACAAAACTTTCCCTACTTTCCCTACTATCTCAGGCACATTCCCCTCCTACTTTCTATTGAGGAGAGAGAAAGTATTATCACAGCCTCTGCCAATAACTCTTGACAATAAATGATATAATATAAAGTTATAGACGCCTGAATCCTTATCATAGCGTTGGATCCTACTTGGTTGTGAAGGAAAGGGTGTTCGGTCCTTTGTGTGGCGCTGGAGTTCTTATCTTTTGTTGCGTCTGATTGTCTGTTTCTGTCTGTTTCTGTCTCTATATCTGTCTTTGTCTGGCTGTCTGTCTGTCTATTTCATTTTGTTTCTTTGTTTTTTATATTTTTCGTATTTCTCTCTCTCTCTCTCTCTCTCTCTCTCTCTCTCTCTCTCTCTCTCTCTCTCTCTCTTTCTCTCTCGTTCTCTCCTTTTCTCCCTCTTCTTGTCTCCCTGTCTCCCTTCTCTCTCTTTCCCGAACTTTCACCCTCTCTTCCCTTCTCTTTACCTCTCCCTCTCTCCCTCTTTCTCCCTACCAACCCCCTCTCTCTCCCTCTATCCGTCTCCCTATCTCCCCCTCTCCCTCTTTCTCCCTACCAACTCCCTCTCTCCCCTCTCCCTCTCTCCCCTCTTTCTCCCTGTATTCTCATGACATTTGAAGGTCAATTTGAAAGCGGCAACACCTGGAAAAGTTAAGTCTGTAAAAACAAATTGCTTTCTCTATACGACTTTCACTTTTGCAATGAAAGAGACTGTCCGTAAAGGATCCGTAAATGGTTAAATAAAAATACCCATTAAAAGTGAAATAGAGAGTATAAAAGAAAGTAGAGAAAGTATAAGAGAAAGTTAAAAAGAAAGTATAGAAAGTATAAGAGAAAGTTAAAAAGAAAGTATAGAAAGTATGAGATAAAGTTAAAAAGTATAGAAAGTATAAAAGAAAGTTTAAAAAGTATAGAAAGTATAAAAGAAAGTTAAAAAGAAAGTATAGAAAGTGAGAGAGAAAGTAGATAATTTAAAAAGAAAGTTAGGGAAAAGCACTAGAGATAATTAAAGTAGAAGTAAAGAAAATATAATAGAAAGTTCAAATGAAAGTTAATTAGAAAGTCGAGAAAGTACAACTAGGATACACAGTCAATGGCACAGTGGTTATGATACTGAATAAGCGACCTAATGTACCCGGTTTCGGCTCACAAACTTTCATAAGAGACAAAGTATTTTATCTCAAGTACTTTTATTATTAACTTTTACTATTCATTGGTACTTTCTCTTTTTAAAACTTTCACCTGTCACACACAAACAAACACAGAATGCGTCTACACACACACACACACACACACACACACACACACGGGTCCGAGATATAATGAGTGTCGGATTTTTCCTTAATGAGGAGACCGGAGGAGGAGGAAGAGAGAAGGAAGAGGAGAAGGAAGAGAAGGAGGAGAGAGAGAGCATATCAACTAACCACAATAATAATGATAAGCAAGCATCTGGCAACACACTCTACTGCGCATGCGTCAACCTCCACATGTAAACAAACACTACCAAGGTCTCTGTCACTACCTCAAACACCTCTCTCCTTTAGCCCCTCTCTCTCTCTCCCTTTTACCTCCCTCCCTTACCCTCTCTCCCTCCCTTACACCTCTCTCCCTCCCTTACACCTCTCTCCCTCCCTTACCCCTCCTCCCTCCCTCTCTCCCTCCTTACCTCTCCCCTCCTTACCCTCCCTTACCTCTACCCCCCTTTTACCCTACTCTCCCCTCCCCTCCTCTACACTCCTGTTGATCCTCTATCCCTCTCACCTCTCTCCTCTACCTCTCTCAGGCTGGTGGTTGAAGTAGCTGAGTGAGGCAGGGGCGTGTGGCTATATTATAACGCGTTGACTCCAGCGCCTCCATTATACCGTCATTATGGAAATCAGTCTCTCGCCTCCTCTTCCCCCCCCTCTCTCTCTCCTCCTCTTCCTTTCCTCTTCCCCTCCTCCCCCTTCCTCCTCTTCCACCCCCTCGATCAATTCCTTCCCCCTCTTCCTCATCCCCTCCAGTACCCTCTTCCTCCTCCTCCTCGAATGCCTCCTCTTCCTCTTCCCCTCCTCCTCTCCCATCACTCCTCCTTCCCCCCTAAGTGTAATAGAAAATTAAGCCGATTCGAACCCTTGAATGAGCTAGAGGTTCGGTGGTTCAGTGGTTCAGAGAGAGAGAGAAAGAGGACCAGTGACATAAAATAAGAAAAATTTAACACACCTTAGAGACAGACACACACACACACACACACACCTTATCCTCAGAGTGTGAATACAATAATCACATAAGGGTTGGACTCACACTTCAGAGTTGAGGGTTGTCTCTGATAACACGGACCAATCCTGGCAAACTCTCATTCTCTCTCACTTTCTCACTATCTCTCTCCTCCTCATACCTCCCTCCTACACTCTCTTCCTCCCTCCCCCTCCCCTCCCTCCCTCTCCTTACCTCCATCCCTCTTCCCCTCCTCCCCTCTCCCCTCCCTCCCTCTCCTTACCTCCCTCCCCTCCTCCTTGCCTCCCTCCCTCTCCCCCTCCCTCCCTCCTTACCTCCCTCCCCTCCCTCCCTCCCCCACTCTCCCACAGACGCCTATATTTCCTCCCTCCCCCACTTGCCACTGTTTCCCCAATTCTCCCATTTTCTCCCTCTTTCATGAGGGTGTAAATCTCTCTCTCTCTCTCTCTCTCTCTCTCTCTCTCTCTCTCTCTCTCTCTCTCTCTCTCTCACTATCTCTCACCATCTGCCACAGGTCGTCAGCACCATCAGCTGTTCACCATCAACCACCATCCATCGCCCTTCCTGACAGCTGGTTGATTTCACCCTAAGATTGATGGCCTAGTGCTGACAGCTGCTGACCTCTCCCTGGTAGTATTGGTAGTAGTAGTGGTAGTAGTTGTGTAGTGGTAGTAGTTAGTAGTTGTGGTGGTGGTAGTAGTTGTGTAGTAGTAGTAGTAGTAGTAGTAGTAGTCAACAGTATAGAAGAGTTTGATTAATATTCATGTATGGAGATCCTAAGGCATTGAGACCTCTACACGCTCACCACTCTCTCACTTTCTCACCTCACTATCCTCACTCTCACCTCCTCACTATCCTCACTGTCTCACCTCCCTCACTATCTCACCTCCCTCACTCTCCTCATTATCCTCACCTCCTCATTATCCCTCACTCTCACTTCCTCACTCTCCTCACTCTCCCCTCCTCCTCTCCCTCCCCCCATGACCCAACATGGTCGAGCAGTCAAGCAATTAACTTAACATCCCTGTGACGTCACGTGTGTGTGTGTGTGTGTGTGTGTGTGTTGTGTGTGTGTGTGTGTGTGTGTGTGCGTGTTTACCATCATACATAACCCTACACACACACACACACACACACACACACACACACCCCTAACCTCTTCTAATCCCAGTATGGTCTAAGCCCCCATAACCCAGGGTATCTCAGAGGCGACGGTCATCCTAGGGTTAAAAACATTCACCCACATATCTCTTAAATCTCTGTCGGGTTAATGCCACAAATTTATCTCATGGTCCCCGACGGAATCTCGAGGAGTGTGTTTATATAAGGGAAGGTTGGGGAATTTAAATGGCTCTCCGACGGAATGAAGAATTGTATGTATGTCTGTGTCTTGATCTATCTATCAGAGAAAAAAGAGAGAGAGAGAGAGAGAGAGAGAGAGAGAGAGAGGAAAATAACACCAGGGTTACAACGATGGGTGAACTCATTAACTCCGGGTGACTGAGGGTCCTTCGGGCTAATATAAACAAATCCGTTGACTTTTATTGTGTGTAAAGAGAGAGAGAGAGAGAGAGAGAGAGAGACCTGGCTGAGGAAAGTAATAAGGATTTCCTGTGTGAGGTAACGGAAGGAAGTGAGATATTCTCTCCTTAAGAGAGGTGGAGGAGGAGGAGGAGGAGGAGGGAGGGGAGGAGGAAGAGGAGGAGGAGGAGGAGGGAGGAAGAGGAGGAGGAGGAAGAGAAGGAGGAGGAGGAGGAAGAGGAGGAGGAGGAGGAGGAGGAGGAATTAAAACAACGAAGGGGGAGAAAAAAGAGGGAAGACTGGAAGAAGAAGAAGAAGAAGATAATAACAAGAAGAAAGAATGAAAGAAGAAGAAGAAGAAGAAGAAGAAGAAGAAGAAGAAGAAGAAGAAGAAACAGCAGTAAACATCTCAAGAAATAGTGGTAAGTTCTCTCCTCACTTCACTACAATCAGGCGCCTATTTTCTCCTCCCATCAAAACAAAGTAACGTTTATATATACCTTCCCTCAAACGTTTCCAACCAGTGAGCATTAAATCACATCCTTCCTTACAAACGTTTAATTACCAATCACTTAAAGATTTACCCTAAACGTTTGTAACTAATTATTGACAGAGAAATTCGAAAAACGTTTCCTAACATTCCCTTAAAACGTTTCTATCATCAATAACTGACCTCACACTTCCTATAATCGTTCCTCCCACCAGTACTTGACCTCCCACTCCCTATAATCGTTCCTCCCACCAGTACTTGACCTCCCACTCCCAATAATCGTTCCTCCCACCGGTACTTGACCTCTAACTCCCTATAAACGTTCCTCCCACCAGTACTTGACCTCTAACTCCCTATAAACGTTCCTCCCACCAGTACTTGACCTCTAACTCCCTATAAACGTTCCTCCCACCAGTACTTGACCTCACATCATCTACACAAACGTTTCTGTCACTGATAACATAAACAGCCTGATACAACGTTTCGCCACAGACCATTTACTCACAACGTTCTGCCACTCTACCACAGGTTTCTTCACTCTGCTGAGTCTTGCCGTGTTAGATACAGACAGCTTCCCAGAGCTCTGACTATGAACGAGCGCCAGTGTAGGCAAGAGACAGGCGAACGTTCTCCAGTGTAGTTCCCTTAAGGTTTATGTCATTGGTTAGTGGAGTGTGAACGCCAGGTGGTGTTGAACGTTCATGTTGGCGTTCAAGACCCAACAATTCCACATACAAGTTAAGAAAAAGTAAAATAGTAAAACGCCAGGCGATTGTGAATGCCCACACTGGCATTCAGGACCTAAATAACAACTACGAATGTGTGAAAAACAATTCTACGTTCCGGTTTAAACTCTGGGGAAGTTTTGTACACGAGAAGAGAACACACAAAAAACTGTCTGCAAACAATTAAGTGGTGAGGTGTGTGTGTGTGTGTGTGTGTGTGTGTGTGTATGTGTGTGTGTGTGTGTGTGTGTGAAGTTAATACATCTTTACATAATACATTTAAAACAATCCCTCAATCTCTCATAACACAATCAGTCAGATCAGTAATTTCCGGTACACGACACGTACAGAACACACAAAATAAAATCCCTCTTAAAAAAACAATATTTAAAAGCACAAAAAATCCCTCTAAAAATAACAAAAAAACAAAAACACAAAGATACAAAAAATACAAAAAGATACAAAAACACAAAAACACAAAAAAAACAACAAAAGCACAAAAAACAGCAAAAACAAACAAAGCCCCACATCTCATTTTCTTCAGCCGAGAGAACATCCAGTACCCCAATTTCTGCTGACCAAACCAAATTTGTGCATCACCGACTGGGGGCCATTCCCGAGCCTCTCCTGCCAGACGTACGACCAAAACCCCTCAGTTGGATATGTTTTCCGACCCATCTGGTAAACAAACCCCCAAATATATATCGAAATAAACGTAAATATTCATATACATCTCGAGTAATGTAAACTAATGTATATACTTAGGTAGATATTAAGTTAGTAGGTATGTATAAATGTGTATAGTGAATAGTGTTGCATTTAGTGAAAGTGTTTTGCGTTGTATCACCCCCCCACCACCCATCCCTTCCCTCTAGAGAACTGCATTAGGCCCGTCACCCTCCATCACTGACCCCCCCTGGCGGCAAATTTGATTCCCATGGATGTTGTCGGAAGCCCCCCAAGAAACGATGTCTGTGTCTGTCTGTGTCTGTGTCTGTCTGTGTCTGTTTATGTTAGTGTGTTTTTTTTCTGTGAGTCTATGTTTGCGAAGGTGTGTGTGTGTCTCGGTGTGTGTGTTTGTAGAGGAAAAGTTGATGTTGAATTCGTGTACACAGGAACTAGAATACGTACATTGCATCGGAAGTTAATTTGCAGGGTTAGGAAATGGGTGTGTTCGTGTGTGTGTGTGCGTGTGTGTGTGTGTGTGTGTGCGTGTGCGTGCGTGTGTGTGTGTGTGTGTGTGTGTGTGTGTGTGTGTGTGTGTGTGTGTGCGTGCGTGTGTGTGTGTGTGTGTGTGTACTGATCTTTACACTATGCTTGTTTTAATATATTTTTAGACGTAATTATTTGTTGATATAATGAAACTCAAATAACTACACAAATACTGTACACACACACACACACACAGGCCTACGAAGCCTTCCACGCACACCCTTACAAACACCAAGCAAACCTCCCACCTGTCCACTGAAACACACACACTGGAACCTAAGCACAGGAGCTCTCTCTCTGCTCCACACCTCACATATTTCCCAACTACACACACACACACACACACACACACACACACACACACACACTCCACACTTACAAACAAACACACACACATACCCACCCCCACACTCACACCACACCCTCCACATAACTCATCCAGCCCAAACATAAGCGTCGGAATTTCTGTTATTGACAAAAATTACTGTGCGAGTAGGCCAAATGACATCGCATTAAGCCACCGGCACGCAAATGACGATAAAAATTAATTTGGGTGAAGAGGAATGTATATATTTAGCTGGGGAGAATGAATACGTTGTCTGAATTGAATATGTATTATGGCTACAGAGGGATACGCCAGAGTGAATGGCTCGTACAAATGGTGGCAGCGGTGTGTTTGGGGTGTTTACCATCGGGTGACGTTGTGAGGAAATGAAAATATTTGTTTGTAGAGATATATAGAGTGAAAGATAAACAAGGATAAATAAAGATGGAGAGATAAATAAGAGAAGAGGCAAGAAGTATGTATAAAACAAATATCAAGATAAAATTTGAAGCAGTGAGGATATTCAACGTGTGTGTATAAGTTACAATTATTAAGACAAAGATACTCGTTTAGAGAGAAAGAGACGGGAAAGAGACGGGAAAGAAACGGGAAGGAGACGGGAAAGAGGCGGGAAATTACAGCCATAAATAAAGAGGAAGAGAGAAAAAAGAAGAGAGAGAGAGATTACATACACGGAAGAGATTGAAGGTCGAGACAAAATTGGTGTCAGCTGGGGGGATAGAATAATGCATAGGAGCGTGATGGTGTTATGGTGTTTGTGAAGACGGACGTTGAGGCAAACACAAACACAAACACGGAGAGAGAGAGAGAGAGAGAGAGAGAGAGAGAGAGGAGAGAGAGAGTGTATGTCTAAGTTGAAGATAATGACAAAATTACATTGAAGGGGAAAGGAGGTTTTAACTTTACATACAGGGGAGTGATATTGTTTAGGGGGCGATGATATAATGGTGTTGTGAAGGTATACACACACACACACACACACACACACACACACACACATGTAAAGAGTAAGGGTGAACAGTTAATATGAGTAAGTGAAGAGACAGAGTAGGGGAATAATTGGTCGTGTTAAATTGGAGGCAGCTATCATGGTTATTGTTGCAGAGGTGATGGAATGGCGGCTGTGTGTTGGAGTGTGTGTGTGTGTGTGTGTGTGTGTGTGTGTGTGTGTGTGTGTGTGTGTGTGTGTGTGTGTGTGTGTGTGTGTGTGAAACAGTAGTGAATATGTATGAGAGTAACTTGGAGGTCGTGTTTAATTGGTGGCAGTGGTGGGATACAGGTACATACTACAGTGTGATGGTGTTGAAGTAATGGTGTTTGTGGTGATAGAGTTAGTACACCAGAGAGAGAGAGAGAGAGAGAGAGAGAGAGAGAGAGAGAGAGAGAGAGAGAGAGAGAGTCAGTGGCAGGAACCGATACCAGCTAAAACCCACAAGAGAACATGGTGACTTGGCAAAACCTCTCACCACCCTGCTTGATCCTCCTCCTCCTACGTTATTCTTCACTCCTTCTTCCCTTCATCCTTCCTCCCTCTCCCCCTCCTTCTTCTCCAGGCAAGAGAAAGTCCCATAAGTGAATTGTTGGTGGTGGCCCTGTGGTGGAGAGGGGAAGGAGGGTGAGGGTGTTGAGGGGTGAGGAGAGGGGTGAGGGGATGGGGAGGGGGGGTGAGGGGGTGAGGGGTGAGGTGAGGGTGGGGAAGGGGTAGGGTGAGGGTGTTGAGGGGTGAAGGGGTAAGGGGAGGGGGATGGGGTGAGGGGTGAGGGGGTGGGAGGGGGTGGAGGGGTTGAGGGGTGAGGGTGTTGAGGGGTGAAGGAGGTAAGGGGTGAGGGGGATGGGGGGTGGGGTGAGGGGGTGAGGGGGGAGGAGGGGGGTTGAGGGGTAAGGGGGGTAAGGGGGAGGGGATGGGGGTGAGGGTGAGGGGGGTGAGGGGTGAGGGGGTGAGGAGGGTGTTGAGGGGAAGGGGGGGAGGGGTGAGGGATGGGGTGGGTGAGGGGGTGAGGGGGTGGGGGTGAGGGGGGTGAGGGGGTGAGGGGGTGGGGTGGGGGTGAGGGGTGGGGTGAGGGGGGGGGTGGGGGGGGTGGGGAGGGGTGGGGTGGGGTGAGGAGGGTGAGGGTGGGGGGTGGGGGGGTGGGGTGGGGGTGAGGGGTGGGGGGGTGAGGGGTAGGGGTGAGGGGGGAGGAGGTGGGGGAGGGGTGAGGAGGTGAGGTGGGTGAGGAGGTGGGGGAAAAGGAACGGAATGAAAGCACAGACTTTGTGTGTCTAGTGAGGGAAGGGGAGGGGAGGAGGGGAGGGAGAGAGAGACACGAGAGAAAACGAGAGGAGGTAGAGAAGAGGAGGAGGAAGAGGGATGGGAGAGGAGGGAAGGGGAGAGAGGAAAGTGATGTATATAGAGAAGGGAAAGATGTTGATGTTTAACAGTCAGAGAGTCATGTTTACACTGAGAGAGAGAGAGAGAGAGAGAGAGAGAGAGAGAGAGAGAGAGAGAGAGAGAGAGAGAGAGAGAGAGAGAGAGAGAGAGAGAGAGAGAGAGAGAGAGAGAGAGAGACAACATCACAGTGAAGGACGGGAGTGATTTATTGACCTAACCCCAAAAAAATATACACAAAAACGAATATAAATTTACAAACATAAAAACAGTGGATGATATTTATATGACTCAACCTGTAGGCGGCGTAATAGAGAAGAGAGAGAGAGAGAGAGAGAGAGAGAGAGAGAGAGAGAGAGAGACTTAAGAAAAATGAGAAAATGAGAGCTAGAGAAAAACAGAACCAGGGGAGACAGTGCCAGGGAAACAGTGCCAGGGAAAGACAGTGCCAGGGGAAACAGTGCCAGGGGGAGACAGTGCCAGGGGGAGACAGTGCCAGGGGAGACAAAAAGAGAGATAGTGCCGGGGGAGACGAGTAGACAACAGACAGACAGACAGACAGACTAATTTAACTTTACGAGACGTGTTTTAAACCTGTCTGTGTTTTGTTGTCCTCCATCTCTCTCTCTCTCTCTCTCTCTTCTCTTCTTCTCTCACTCTCTCTCAGGGAGGAAGAAATGAACCATAATTGGACAAAACACAGGAACGTTCTCTTTGAGTTTTTGCTGTGGTACAATTGAATCTTTCGTCCCGTATAACTCTATTTACTACCAGGATGGGCGTGTGGGCGGCATGTGGGCGGCTGGGAGGTGTGCTGTGGGTTATGGGTGGGTGGGTAGAAGTGGGTTGGTGATGTGGTGTGTGGTGTGTGGGTGGTGTGGAAGTGGGTGTAGGTGGAAATGTGAGGTGGAAAACATGGATGGATAGAAGTAGGTAAACACACACACACACACACACACACACACACACACACACACACACACACACACACACACACACACACACACACACACACACACACACACACACACACACACACACCACACACACACACACACACACACACACACACACACACACACACACACACACACACATACACACACACACACACATAACCACAAACCTTGAATTTATTCCCAGTGGTTTCAGAGTCGAGAGGACCTGAACACTCGAGGGAGAAGGGAGAGTGAGGGAGAGTGAGAGAGTGTGAGAGTGAGGGAGCAGGGAGTGGAGGGAGTGAGGGAGAAGTGAGAGTGAGGGTGAAGGAGAGTGAGGGGAGAGGAGGGAGAGTGAGAGAGAGGAGAAGTGAGAGTGAGGGTGAAGGGAGAGTGAGGGAGAGGAGGGAGAGTGAGAGAGGGGAGGGAGAAGTGAGAGTGAGGGGTGAAGGGAGAGTGAGGGAGAGTGAGGGAGAGGAGAGAGTGAGGGAGCAGGGAGAGTGGGGAGGGAGGAGGGAGAAGTGAGGAGGTGAAGGGAGAGTGAGGGAGAGTGAGAGAGTGAGAGTGAGGGAGTGTGAGAGTGAGGAGCAGGGAGAGTGAGGGAGTGAGGGAGAAGTGAGAGTGAGGGTGAAGGAGAGTGAGGGAGAGTGAGAGAGTGTGAGAGTGATGGAGAAGTGAGAGTGAGGGGTGAAGGGAGAGGAGGGAGAGGGAGAGGGAGAGGAGAGGAGGTGGAGAAGTGAGAGGGAGGGAGAAGGGAGGAGTAGGGAGAGGAGGGGAGAGTGGAGAGAGTGAGGGAGCAGGGGAGAGGGAGGGAGGAGGGAGAAGTGGAGAGGGAGGGGTGAAGGGAGAGGGAGGGGAGAGGAGAGAGTGGGGGAGAGGAGGGGAGGGAGTGAGGGAGCAGGGAGGAGGAGGGAGGAGGGAGAAGTGGAGGAGGGAGGGGTGAAGGGAGAGTGAGGGGAGAGGGAGGGGAGAGTGGGAGAGGAGGATGGAGAAGTGAGAGGAGGGTGAAGGGAGAGTGAGGGGAGAGGAGGGAGAGGAGAGAGTGAGGGAGAAGTGAGAGGAGGGTGAAGGGGAGAGGGAGGGAGAGTGAGGAGAGAGTGGAGAGAGTGAGGAGCAGGAGAGGAGGGAGAGAGGGAGAAGTGAGAGTGAGGGGAAGGGAGAGTGAGGAGAGAGGAGGAGGAGGGGAGAAGGAGAGGGAGGGGAGAGGAGGGGAGGAGGGAGAGGTGAGGAGTGGAGGGAAGCAGGGGAGAGGGAGGGGGAGGGAGGGAAGGGAGGGGAGGGAGGGGTGAAGGGAGGAGGGGAGAGGGAGAGGGGGAGTGGGGAGGGGAGTGGAGAGTGAGGGAGCAGGGAGAGGGAGGGGAGTGGGGAGGGAAGTGAGAGTGAGGGGTAAGGGAGAGGGAGGGAGAGGGAGGGGAGAGTGGGAGAGTGAGGAAGCAGGGGAGGGAGGGGAGGGAGGGGAGAAGGGAGAGGAGGGTGAAGGGAGAGTGAGGGAGAGGGGAGAGTGTGAGAGGGGAGGGAGAGGAGGGAGAATGAGAGAGGAGGGAGAGGAGAGAGTAGGGAGGGAGAGGGAGAGTGGGTGAGAGCGAGGGAGCAGGGAGAGTGTGTGGAGAGGAGGAGCAGGAGAGGAGGGAAATATGAAGGAAATGAATGAAGATAGATCTCTTTCTCTCTCTTTCATCTATTGTTTTATTCATAATTTGTCTTCCTTTCTTTTATACTTTCTATTTACTTTTTCTTCTTTCTTTTATCTTGGCTTATATCTTTCATCTTTACCTCTCTCTTCGTCTCCTCCTCTTCGTCTCCCTCTCTCTTCGTCTCTCTCTCTTCATCACTCTATCTCACACCCTCTCCTGCTCGTCCCTCACTCTCTCTTTCATCTATTGTTTTATTCATAATTTGTCTTCCTTTCTTTATACTTTCTATTTACTTTTCTCTTTCTTTATCTTGGTTTATATCTTTCATCTTTACCTCTCTCTCTCTCTCTCTCTTCGTCTCTCCTCTCTCTCTCTTTCGTCTCCTCCTCTCTTCATCACTCTATCTCACACACTCTCTCCTCCTCGTCCTCACTCTCTCTCTCTCTCACTCTCTCCCACTCTCTCACTCTCTCCCACTCTCTCACTCTCCTCTCTCACTCTCACTCTCTCTCAACCCCAACACGCACGAGGCTTTCATTATTATTTTCTGAAGCGATCTTGCTCAAATCTCCCCTCCTTTCAAAGATAAATACATTACACTGATTCTCTCTCTCACTCTCTCTCTCTTGCTCTCTTTCTCTCTGTCTCTCAATCTATCTACTGTATCTATCTATTTATATGTCTATCTCTCTGTCTATCTCACTTCTCTCTCTCTCTCATTCTCTATATATCTGTCTATCTCACTTTCTCTATCTCTCTATCTATCTGTCTATCTCACTTTCTCTCTATCTCTCTCTATCTATCTGTCTATCTCACTCACTCTGTCTCTCGCTTTCAGTTCTGCACAATCTCTGTCTCTCTCTCTCTCTCTCTCTCTCTCTCTCAGGGCAGATATAGAGGGGTGGAGGGAGGGGGAGGGGTAAGGGGAGGAGGAGGGGGTGTTGGTTCCTTTCTCCAAATTGAAAAAATATTGGGAGGTCAATTTTTGCTTCAGTTTATAAGGTTAGAGAGATAGTGTTTATATATTATATTGTTGGCTATATTGTTGGCTACATTGTTACTGTTTTGGCTATATTGTTGGCTATATTTTGCTTTATTTTGGCTATATTTAAGACATATTGATATTAAACTAACCTAAGCTAACCTAACCTAACATTTACCCAATCTAACTTAATATATTCTAAACTAACTTAACGTAATGTAACCCAACCCAACCCAGCCCAACCAAACCCAGCCCAACCCAACCCAACCCAACCCAACCAAACCCAACCCAGCCCAACCCAACCCAACCCAACCAAACCAAACCCAACCCAACCCAACCCAACCCAGCCCAACCCAGCCCAACCCAACCCAACCCAACCCAACCAAACCCAACCCAACCCAGCCCAACCCAACCCAGCCCAACCCAACCCAACCCAGCCCAACCCAACCCAACCCAGCCCAACCCAACCCAACCCAACCCAACCCAACCCAGCCCAACCCAACCCAACCCAGCCCAACCCAACCCAACCCAGCCCAACCCAACCCAACCCAGCCCAACCCAACCCAACCCAGCCCAACCCAACCCAACCCAGCCCAACCCAACCCAACCCAGCCCAACCCAACCCAGCCCAACCCAACCCAACCCAACCAAACCAAACCCAACCCAACCCAACCCAACCCAGCCCAACCCAACCCAACCCAGCCCAACCCAACCCAGCCCAACCCAACCCAGCCCAACCCAACCCAGCCCAACCCAACCCACAACCCAGCCCAACCCAACCCAACCCAGCCCAACCCAACCCAACCCAGCCCAACCCAACCCAACCCAGCCCAACCCACCAACCCACCCAACCCAACCCAACCCAACCCAACCCAACCCAACCCAACCCAACCCAACCCAGCCCAACCCAACCCAACCAAACTGAATCCAATAACACAAACACTCTTCTCAATCACATTTTTCCCCCACACAACAAAATCAAATTCATTGCCAAGGAAATATTTTGAGTTACAATTTCGTAAAAGTCGATATGTTGCCTAGACCAACACAACCCCTTCAGTATTTCCTCTTCAAATAATTCCCCCTAAAAACAAAAAAAAATATTGGAACATTTTTTAAAAGTAGTAATTTATTTATATTAAAATACACCTCTACCATATATGAAAAAAGTATAAAAATCTATAAATTCTCCATATATAGGAGATATATAGTATATTTTACATATATAACCCGTATATATAAAAAACACATATAATTCACATATACAAGATACGAGTCAGGTGTCTGTCTGTCTGTCTGTCAGGGCCTAAGATATGGATGGGTCCCCTTGTCTTGATAGAGAGGAGGGGGGAGGCAGGGGGAAGGGGAGGAGGGTGGAACTGAAGAAGGAGGGGAAAGAGAGGAGGGGGAGAGAAAGAGGGGAAAAGAGAGGGAGAGATAAGGAAAAGAGAGGGGGCAAGGGAAGGGAGGAGAGAGGGAAAGGAAGAGAAGGAGAGGGGAAGGGAAGGGAGGGAAGGGAGGGAGAGAGGGGAAGGGATACACACACACACACACACACACACACACACACACACACACACAGGTAATTAGCACACAACACAGGTGAACAGCGAAGCATATTGTTATTAATTAATATTCACCAGGTGAGTGACCTTTAAAAACTCGTGAACACAGTATACCTGATTTAAAAAAAAGACTCTGGAGGTCAAAAGGTCAGGTCATAAGATCATGTCATAAGGCCAGGTCATAAGTTCAGGTCATAAGGTCAGGTCATAAGGTAAGGTCAAAGGTCAGGTCACAAGATCATGTCATAAGGCCAGGCTCATGTTCAGGTCATAAGGTCAGGTCATAAGGTAGGTCAAAGGTCAGGTCACAAGATCATGTCATAAGGCCAGGCTCTTAAGATCAGGTCATAAGGTCAGGTCATAAGGTAAGGTCAAAGGTCATCATAAGATCATGTCATAAGGCCAGGTCATAAGTTCAGGTCATAAGGTCAGGTCATATAAGGTCAAAGGTCAGGTCATAAGATCATGTCATAAGGCCAGGTCAAAGGTAGGTCATAAGGCCAGGTCATAAGGTCAGGTCATAAGGTCAGGTCATAAGGTAAGGTCAAAGGTCAGGTCATAAGGTCAGGTCATAAGGTAAGGTCATAAGGGCAGGTCAAAGGTCAATTTACACAGACTCATAACAAGGAAATTATATTAAAAAAAGATAGAGAAATTCATTACTGGAGAGAGAAAAAATAAGTAATATTTTTTGTGGTGAATAAAATGAGTTGTTGGATTATTCTTAACCAATGTGAGAGGTCATAGGTCACCCTCATTGACCTTGATTGACCGGGTGATTGATATATATAAATATACACATACACACACATAGATATACACAATAGAAAAATACACACATATATACATCCAATCATAACCCAGTGTAACCCAAACTAGAAACTAATCCACCAATCATGACACTCCATCCCTCCAAAACACCAAACCAATCGACCAATCATGATCCACCATCCCCTAAAACACCAAACCAATCGACCAATCATGATCCACTATCCCCTAAAACAGCAAACTAATCGACCAATCATGACCCATCATCCCCCAAAACACAAATCCAGCCAACCAATCACGACTGGCTAATCCCTAATCGCTATTATACGAACCAGAATAACTCACAGCTTCTCCCCGACTCCTAAATCACAGAAAGTGTTTATTTTTGAGTAATTCTTGTGTTGCTTTCTTGATAAATTGACTTTGTGTGTTGAGTGTGTGCTTGTTACTGTGAGTTACGTGTGTATGTGTGTGTGTGTGTGTGTGTGTGTGTGTGTGTGTGTGTGTGTGTGTGTGTGTGTGTGTGTGTGTGTGTGTGAGTGAGTGAGTGTTCTTTCATTTCCAAACACAAAACACAACTCAAACACCACTCACCCTCTCTAAACACCACTCTAATACCACTCCAACCTTTCACCAACTCACTCCAAACAAATACCACTCACATCCCACTCACTCACTCCAAACACCATTTTATATTCCTCCTCCACCACTCAGATCCCCAAAGGTCCCTCCTTCACCCCCCTCCTCCACCCCTCCTCCCTCCTTCAAGAACATTACAAGGGGGAAGTGAATGGGTGAGAAGGAGGGAAAGGGGGAGGGGAAGGAGGGGGAGAGGGGGGAAGGAGGGAGAGAGGGGGGTATTTTCAGGAGGGTGAAATTGATTCTTGGGCAAATGGACTGCAGGAGACATTCAGATTCTCCTTCAGGAGTTTCAGAAGCTGAGAGTCCCTCCTCTCCTCCCCCCCCCACACCCACTGTGATGATGTGGGGAGGGAAGTGGTATAGGATGGTGGTGGATAGATAGGATGGTATGTATGTATGTCTGTATGTATGTATGTATGTATGTATGTATGTATGTATGTATGTATGTGTCTGTCTGTCTGTTACAAGCATGTTATTATTCCCTTGTCGCGCGAGTGTGAGTTGCATATACAACTCATACAGGTGTGTGTGTGTGTGTGTGTGTGTGTGTGAATGAACGCCCCTGACACACATAGAGCTACTGACACAACTTAAAGCTACACTCTTGCTTTTTAAAAGATACAGAATATTGAACCTTTGTACCCAGTGTTTAAAGGTTTAAATTTTTTACATCTCTTTGAGCTTTTTTTTACATTAGTGTGTGTGTGAGAGATTCACACACACACACACACACACACACACACACACACACACACACACACACACACACACACACACAACACACACACACACACACACACACACACACACACAGCACACACACACACACACAGAATAAAACAGGAGACAGTTTGTACGACACACCAGACAGGAGGTAATGGTGCGAGACAGGAGAGGAGGGGTGAGGGGTGAGTGAGGGGAGGAGGGGTGATGGGAGGGTGAGGGAAGGGTATTGAGAGAAGGGGAGATCTGTATTGGGTCTGGTCGGTGAGGGTCGGAGGGTGAAAGAAGAGGAAGAAGAAGAAGAAGAAGAAGAAGACACGCCGCCGTCACCACCACCACCACCACCACCACCACCACCACCACCACCACCACCACCACCACCACCACCACTACCACCACCACCACGCCACCAA
>NW_024733231.1:3875294-3900294 GCF_018991925.1 Homarus americanus
CTGGGTTAAACACTGGGTTAAAACACGGGTTAAAACACGGGGTTAAAACACGGAGTTAAAACACGGGGTTAAACACTGGGTTAAAACGGGTTAAACACGGGTAAACACTGCTGAGTTCACTGGTTAAAACACTGGGTTAAAACATTCGGGGTTAAACACAGGGGTTAAAACACGGGTTAAAACAGGAGTTAAAACAGGGGTTAAAACACAGGATTAAACACGCTCTAAAACACTTAGAGAATACAAGAATAAAACTCAAAAAAAAAAATTGTAAAAAATAAAATCAAAGAAAACGGGACTTGTAAACATTGATCCTAGACATTTATATTTTCTTTATTTTCTTTCGACAAAACTGGGGTAAAATATATATGTTATGACAGGTGTATAAACAAGTCATATGTAAGTCACGTTTGAGAGCCAGGTGTGTGAGAGAGAGAGAGAGAGTTGGTACATATTTGACCAGAAGTTGTATACATATGAACCAAAAACGTGTATGTATGTATTGTATGTATGTATGTATGTATGTATGTATGTATGTATGTATGTATGTATGTATGTATGTATGTATGTATGTATGTTCTAACCTATTACTCCACCACACATAGTATATTATAGAAGTATATTTAAGTATGATGGTTTAACCCTTTGAGTATGATGATTTAACCCTTTATATGATGATTTAACCCTTTGAGTATGATGATTTAACCCTTTGAGTATGATGGTTTAACCCTTTGAGTATGATGATTTAACCCTTTGAGTATGATGATTTAACCCTTGAGTGATGATTTAACCCTTTGAGTATGATGGTTTAACCCTCTGAGTATGATGGTTTAACCCTTGAGTATGATGATTTAACCCTTTGAGTATGATGATTTAACCCTTTGAGTATGATGATTTAACCCTTTGAGTATGATGGTTTAACCCTTTGAATATGATGATTTAACCCTTGAGTATGATGATTTAACCCTTTGAGTATGATGATTTAACCCTTTGAGTATGATGATTTAACCTTGATATGATGATTTAACCTCTGAGTATGATGGTTAACCTTTGAGTATGATGATTTAACCCCTTGAGTATGATGATTTAACCCTTGAGTATGATGATTTAACCCTTGAGTATGATGGTTTAACCCTTGAATATGATGTTTAACCCTTGAGTATGATGATTTAACCCTTGAGTATGATGATTTAACCCTATATGCTGTTTAAACTTTGAATATGATGATTTAACCCTGAGTATGATGGTTTAACCTTTGAGTATGATGGTTTAACCTTTGAGTATGATGATTTAACCTTGAGTATGATGGTTTAACCCTTTGAGTGATGGTTTAACCTTGAGTATGATGATTTAATTTGATATGATGATTTAACCCTTGAGTATGATGTTTAACCCTTGAGTATGATGGTTTAACCCTTGAGTATGATGATTTAACCCTTTGAGGTGATGATTTAACCTTTGAGTATGATGATTTAACCTTGAGTATGATGATTTAACCTTTGAGTATGATGATAACACACACACACACACACCAGAGGGGGGGGCAGGTAGGCAGGTGAGGTGCAGGTAGCAGGTAAGAGAGAGGTGGCATTTACACACCTAAATTTAATAAACAAACACCAATTTTACAAATTTAGAAGCAAAAAATTAAAAATACAAACTAAGAATTATTATTATATATATTATTATTATTATTATTATTATTATTATTATTATTATTATTATTACTATTATTATTATTACTATTATTATATTATTATTACATTATTATTATTATTATTATTATTATTATATATTATTATTATTATTATTATTAATATTATATTATTATTATTATTATTATTATTATTATTATTACTATTATTACTATTGTCACTGCTGTTATTATTATTATTATTATTATTACTATTATCATCATCATCATCATTATTATTAACCAACTTCACGTAAAACTAAAGAAAACGGATAAATAAAGAAAACGGAGGATAGCAGAGGGGGCAGACTTCTTTATTTTCCGCTTATGCAGCCGACGCACCCAGTGGGCAAATTTGGACCGGTAGTTAAGGGTGAAGATCTTATATGAGGGAGTAGGGAGTATCGCCTCTATTGCCTGGGGTGGAATTAGGCAGGTCAGGGTGATAAACATTGGTGAGGGTGGAGGACTGAGGTAATTTTTTTTATATACCAAGGTGGGCTAGTGAGGTAAGGTAGGGGAGGAGGAGGAGGGAGACGGGGAGGGTGGAGGGAGGGAGGGACAGGAGGGAAAAGAGAGATACAGAGAAGGGGATGAAAGAAAGGAGAGAGGAAGGGGATATGGAGAAGGAAAGGGAGAGAAGGAAAAGGAAAGGGAGAGAAAGGGAGGGTAAGGGATGCAAGGAGGATAAGGGGAAAGATTGACGGAAGGGAATTTGCTAGAGGATAGAGGAAGGTAAGGAGGGAAGGAGAAGGGAGGGAGGGAAGCAGGGAGGGAAGGAGGGAAGCAGGGAGGAAGGAGGAAGGAGGGAGGGGAAGGGGGAAGGAGAGGGATAATGCAATATTTCTGTCACCACCAAGTATTTATGTTTATATGTTACAACTGGAGGTCAAGGGGTCAGGGGTCAGGGGTCAGGGGTCAGAGTCAGAAGGCCGCGAGTCAGGAGGTCGTGGGGTTAGGGGGTCAGAAGGTCATGGGTCAGGTCATGGGTCAGGGGGGGTAATGGGTCAGGGGTCAGGGGGCCATGGGTCAAGAGGTCATGGGTTAGGGGTAATGGGTCATGGGTCAGGGGTCATGGGTCAAGAGGTCATGGGTCAGGAGGTCAGGGGTCATGGGTCAGAAGGTCATGGGTCAGGAGGTGAGAAGGTCATGGGTCAGAAGGCATGGGTCAGGAGGCTGCGGGTTAGGGGGTGGGTCATGGGTCAGGGGTCATGGGTCAAGAGGTCATGGGTCAGGAGGTCAGGGGGTTACAGGAAGCAAGGCTGGACGGTCGATGGTATTGAGAAAGTAATTTTATATCACTATGGCATGAGTGCGTGTGTGAGTGCGTGTGTGAGTGCGAGGAGTGAGTGAGTGCGTGTGTGAGTGAGTGTGTGAGTGAGTGAGTGAGTGTGTGAGGGAGTGAGTGAGTGAGTTAATGAGTCAGTCAGCCAGCCAGTCAATCTCAGTTGGTGTGACAGGTGAGTGACAGGTGATTTAACCCTTTGAAGACGATGATTTAACCCTTTGAGGACGATGATTTAACCCTTTGAGGACGATGATTTAACCCTTTGAGGACGATGATTAAACCCTTTGAGGACGATGATTAACCCTTTGAGGACAATGATTTAACCTTTGAGGACGATGATTTAACCCTTTGAGGACGATGATTTAACCCTTTTGAGGACGATGATTTAACCCTTTGAAGACGATGATTTAACCCCTTTGAGGACGATGATTTAACCCTTTGAGGACGATGATTAACCCTTTTGAGGACGACTATTTAACCTTTGAGGACGATGATTTAACCTTTTGAGGACGATGATTTAAATCCCTTTGAGGACGATGATTTAACCCTTTGAGGACGATGATTTAACCCCTTTGAGGACGATGATTTAACCCTTTATATCATGACGAACCCTTTGAGGACGATGATTTAACCCTTTGAAGACGATGATTTAACCCTTTGAAGACGATGATTTAACCCTTTGAGGACGATCATTTAACCCTTTGAGGACGATCATTTAACCCTTTGAAGACGATGATTTAACCCTTTGAGGACGATGATTTAACCCTTTGAAGACGATGATTTAACCCTTTGAAGACGATGATTTAACCCTTTGAAGACGATGATTTAACCCTTTGAAGACGATGATTTAACCCTTTGAGACGATGATTTAACCCTTTGAGGACGATGATTTAACCCTTTGAGGACGATGATTTAACCCTTTGAGGACGATGATTTAACCCTTTGAAGACGATGATTTAACCCTTTGACGACGATGATTTAACCCTTTAGTGAATAATTATGGGAGATATAGAGATAAATAGCGAGAATGAAAGGAATAAGGGATAAAAATGAATAAACGTCGTGAAAGATGAAAGATAAGATTGAAGATGATGGTAGGAGTGGGGATGGTAGTGGTGGTGGTAGTGGTGGTAGTAGTAGTGGTAGTAGTAGTAGGGGTTTTATTAGTAATAGTAATAATAAAGACGATAATAACAATACCATAAAAAAAAACTCAAGCAAAAACACATTACAAAAACAATTTATCAACCAAACGAATTTCTCTATCTCACATTCACAATGATATCACGTCACACTTCTAAAAATACCCCAACATTTCTAAAACACCAACATAAAAGGAATCTCTCTTTTATATAATACAAAATTCAATAAACCAGTATAAAAAAATCGAGATAGGAAAAGAAAAAACCTATTAGAGAGGGTTTTTCTTTTTTTTATTCGTTCCAATGTTATTTTCTTTTTAGGAGATTACATCGGTAGATTTGTTCCAGGAATATTTCCTTTCCGAGACTGCGATTCTTTGTTTACATTTGAGTCGTTCCAGTAATATTGATTTTAAAGACTGTGTTGGCTGGGTTATTACATATGTTCCAAGATTACTTTTGGTTAAGATTATAAAGCAAATTTATTCATATATTTTTTTTTAAAGATTGCGTGAATAAATTTTGTAATATTTTTTTTCGAAGACTATCACAAATTTACGTAGTTCCAATAATATTCCTTTAAAGATTACATCATTTGATTCGTTCCAATTTTTTTTTTTCAAAGACTATATCAACAAAGCATTTTTTTTTCGGTTCCCTCGGATATACGTCGCAATATTTCCTCTTGTTCCAACACAATTTCTGCGCCACGTCTTTTAGGGGAGTCTGATATAATTTTTTTTCTCAAATATTTACGGTGTATAAATGTGACGTCTATTCCGTCTTACGCTGACAGTTCGCTTATATGGGAACCTCTGTAAGCAACTGACAGAGGGAGTCACAAAGGTTCGTATGTTACATTATTTCCCCTAAGTCAAAATATAAGAACGTATTTTACTGGTTGACTTCAGATAAAACATTAAAATTATCGTAAGGAAATGGAATCAGATTAACACTGAGACTCTACCTTAACTAGATATGTTTATTGTATCTAGTTAAGGTAGAGTCTCGGTGTTAATTCCCATATCATATTATATTTTACCTTAAGTCAACGAGTCAAATCACAACCGAAATCTTGACTTACGAGAAAAAAGAAAAAATAATTCACTCGTAAGAACGTCTGACTGTGTTACGTGTGTCCCAGCAGCTGATTGAAAACCGAACGTAAAGCGAAATTCTATTACAGTTTTCGTCGTCAAATTCACGTTCAGAATATGTGTGTGTGTGTGTGTGTGTGTGTGTGTGTGTGTGTGTGTAGTAGTAGTGTGCGTATATGTATGCATGGTGTCTAAGTGTATGTACGTTAATAATCTATAACTATCTACAAACGTCAGTGTGTGTGTGTGTGTGTGTGTGTGTGTGTGTGTGTGTGGTTTTGAGAATTATATAATAGATTAGAGGTAAAACAGAACACACACACACACGCAAACACACACAGTAAGCTCACACACACACACCAAGAACGACCACCTCATCCACCCAAACGACCCCCCCTCTCCCCCCAAATACCTCAGGTCGTATCATAGTCCACTGGGGGAGTTGATACGCAAACTTTTTATACCTCCAAAAATAATCTTAAAACTCCACAAACTTTTTATATATAAATTTTTTGGCGAAAGTTGTTATTTTGGCGTTTTATGTATTTGGCGAGTGTTATTTTCGCGATTTTTATCCCATTTTTTCGTGGATTTAACTTTCGCGGGGAGTTTAATTTCGCGAATTGAACTTATCTTCATAGTTTAAAGTTGCAAAGTTTTTAATAAATAAAGTTTGTATATTTTAGTGTTGGTGTAAATTATTAAGTTCTTGATAATATGTATTTTGGGGGTAATTTTGTTTGTTTATTTATTTGTTTGTTTGTTTGTTAGTGCGATGACAAAAACATTACATCATAAACACCAAAAAAAAAAAAAAATATGAAATCGTAGAACAACAAAGAAACAAAAACTAAAAATGTGCTGGAAACATGATGGCGGAGGGGAAAAAAATCACGGGGGTGAAAAATAGTGAGGGGAAAAAAGTTTAAATAAAAGATGGGAAATTAACAGAGACAACAGCTATCAAACAATGACGAGGCAAAAACACGGGGAATAAATTGACGGGGAAATATATGACGAGGCAGAAAACACGGGGAATAAATTGACGGGGAAATATATGACGAGGCAGAAAACACGGGGAATAAATTGACGGGGAAATATATGACGAGGCAGAAAACACGGGAAATAAATTGACTGGGAAATATATGACGAGGCAGAAAACACGGGGAATAAATTGACGGGGAAATATATGACGAGGCAGAAAATACGGGGAATAAATTGACGGGGAAATATAGTTAAAAAAATTATGAAAGAAAATATTACGGGAAAAAAAATGCCGGAAATTTTAAGAGCTATTTAAAATATAATAAATAACTCAGGAAAATATAACTCCACCTGAATTAAACAAGGAAATTAACTAGGGAAAATATAATTAGTAGCTTAAATAATTACACGGGGAAAAAAATAAACAATTAATCACACAAAGACACTAAGAGCTAGAAATTAATTACCTAGAGGAAATATAATTATACCTTTAAGGAGGAAACAGATGAGGGACAATGAGAGGAAAAAACATAGAATATTAATGAGGTTAGGTGAGGAAAATTATGCAGGAAAATATAATAATGACTTGAGGAAAATAACGCGGGAAACCATTAAGGCGGGAAACTGAGAAGCCAAAAATGAGGGAAAATATGATGAGGAAAAAAGGTAACAGGTGGAAAATAATAGAGGAAAGTATACCAGCTGTTAAATATGTGGAAATAAGGCGGGAAATAAGGGAAATAAGGCGGGAAATGAGGGAAATAAGGCGGGAAATGAGGGAAATAAGGCGGGAAATGAGGGAAATAAGGCGGGAAATGAGGGAAATAAGGCGGGAAATAAGGGAAATAAGGCGGGAAATAAGGGAAATAAGGCGGGAAATGAGGGAAATAAGGCTGGAAATTAGTCAAATAACGCGGGAAATGAGGGAAATAAGGCGGGGAAAGCATGAAGGCGGGGAAACTAGGGCGGAAACTTGAGCATAAAAAAAAAAGGCGAACCGACAAAGGGAGGAGCAGTATATTGGGGCGTCTCTGAATCTCTCATCGAGTTACATCTTCATGCATAAATGAGACTCGGGGCCAAGGAGCGATATATACTCGGTCGCTGGGAGGCTACGATGGAGAGAGAGAGAGAGAGGATGTGGTTTGGGGGAGGGAGAGAGGAAAGGGAGGGAAGAGGGAGAGAGGGAGAAAGGAGGGAGATATTGGGAGGAGGCGGTTAAGGAGGGAGAGGGAAGGGGGGGAGAAGAAGACCGCTAGGGGAGATAACAGAGACATAGGGGGGTGAGAGACATTTCGGCGAGGCAATAATAGGTACCGGAGATATTGAAAAGATAGTAGAATGGGAAAAGACACCCTGCATAATAATGACCCGGGCAGGTGTGAGAGATAGTGAGAGATAATTAAGAGACACCCACCTGTAATAATGGCCGGGCAGGTGTGAGAGATAGTGATAAGACAGTGAGAGACACCCACCTGTAATAATGGCCAGGCAGGTGTGAGAGATAGTGAGAGAGATAATTAGAGACACCCACCTGTAATAATGATCCTGGCAGGTGTGAAAGATAGTGAGAGAGACAGTGAGAGACACCCACCTGTAATAATGACCCGGGCAGGTGTGAGAGATAGTGAGAGAGACAGTGAGAGACACCCACCTGTAATAATGATCCGGGCAGGTGTGAGAGATAGTGAGAGAGACAGTGAGAGACACCCACCTGTAATAATGATCCGGGCAGGTGTGAGAGATAGTGAGAGAGACAGTGAGAGACACCCACCTGTAATAATGATCCGGGCAGGTGTGAGAGATAGTGAGAGAGACAGTGAGAGACACCCACCTGTAATAATGATCCGCAGGTGAGAGAGATAGGAGAGAGATAATTAGGAGACACCCACCTGTAATAATGATCCGGGCAGGTGTGAGAGATACTGAGAGAGATAGTGAGAGACACCCACCTGTAATAATTATCCGGGCAGGTGTACGAGACAGCTGGGTCAGACCTGTCAGCTGGTGTAAGGTGCGGCACTGGAACCTGGAGAGACCATCCTGGGGGCTGACCTCCAACACGTGAAGCTCCCCGTCACTGGTCATGTGGTACTTCCCATCTGGAGGAGGGAAGTGACGGGTTAGTGTGGTACTTCCCATCTGGAGGAGGGAAGTGACGGGTTAGTGTGGTACTTCCCATCTGGAGGAGGGAAGTGACGGGTTAGTGTGGCTGGGTTAAGGGGGAAGGGAGGGGTGGGGGGTTCATAGTACACATCACTTCCTCCCCCACCCTATCTCTCTCTCACCCCCCACCCCCGGCGCCATCATGGACCTACCAACACCGAGTTAAGGCGTCGTAAATTGCACCATAAAATAAGAGGATGGAGGTATGAACCGTGAGTTATAATGGCGCAAGTCTTTGTAGCCTTTATAGAAAAATAACAAGGGAGGGGCAGTGTGGAGGGAGGGAGGGAGGGAGGGTAAAGAGGGGAGAGGGAGAGAGGAAGGAGAGAGGGAGAGAGGGAGGGAAGGAAGAGATTTAATGGTGCCAGTCTGTGTAGCTCCTTTATAGAAAATAACAAGAGAAGGGCTGTGTGGAGGAAGGGAGGGAGGGAGAGAGGGGGGGGAGGGGGAGAGGGAGGGAAGGGGAGAGGGAGATAGGGAGGGAAGGTGTTAGAGAGAAAAAATAGGAAAGAAGGGAGGAGAGGAGGGAGGGAAACCTACGCAGAGTGATTTCTCCTGCGGGTTTTCTCTCTCTCCTCTCCTTTTCCTTTTTCAGTCTCATCTCTCTCTCTCTCTCTCTCTCTCTCTCTCTCTCTCTCTCTCAGTTTCTCTCTCTCTCTCTCTCCCTCTCTCTTTCTCTCTCTCTATGTATTTCTATATCTCTGTGTTTACATTCTCGTCTCTCTCTCTTTCTATCTGTCTTTACAATCTCCTCTCTTCCTTTTTCTTTCTGTCCTTACACTCTCTCTCTCTCTCTCTCCTCTATATAATAAAATATAAACGCACACAAACACAGCTTCATCAACCATTGTCAGTGTACGGCCTGGAGCCATCGAGTATTTTTTACAACACAATTTTTGTTCACTCCACGTCACAATCAGCTCAGCCAGAGGATCTAGGATGACCCATACACAGTTTGATATTTACCTGCAAGTTTCTGACATCAACATCAAATTCAGAACAGTTTGTGGATTTTCCAAGTGTAAAAGAGACCATTCTAGTGGATCCAGAATTATTCAGACACAGTTTAATATTTTCGTGTTAGTTTTAAACGTCATTTTTTACCAACAGTTTCATAATTAATTTGATATTCAAAGGGAAAATAAATCATCTTGTGGATCCAAAATTACATTCTTTAGACACAGTTTGATATTTACACGTAAGTTTATCATAATTAACCAATATATAACAATTTATCGATATATTTAATCCACGTGACATCATCTAACATTCTAACGGATCCACAATAACTCGAGACACAGTTTGACATTTACACGCAAGTTTATGAGAGTAAGTCACCTCTATAACCCCCCCTCTTCCCCCCCCCTCCCCCCCACCAGTTTGTTGATATTCTTAAACCGCGTCACATCAGCCAGCAGGGCGAGAATAACCCAGACACAGTTTAATATTTACACGGTGGTTTTTAGAGATTAAAAGCGAGTTACTAATGACACAAATTATATTTTAAATGAGTGGGTGTTTTTAATGCATATATTATGTTAATAAATGAATAATTTTCAGAATTACATTTACGCTGCCGCATTACGTTATTCATGGGTAATAACGGAGTGTATTAAGTTATGAGAGAGAGAGAGAGAGAGAGAAAGAGAGAGAGAGAGAGAGAGAGAGAGAGAGAGAGAGAGAGATAAAATTCTCAATATATATTCCACCACCCCAAGAATCACAGACAAACAAGCATACGCACAAACCCTCCTCTTAACCTAACCATGCATACATACATACATACATACATACATACACAGCAGAAACACGACACACTGTATATATTTGACACACTAACTGAGGTGTATTGGGTGAGTGACGATAGAGTGAATGAGTGCGTCAACATGCTGAGAGTGTGGCTGTGAGTGTGTCTCCCACTCTCATACACACACACTCACTCACTCTCTCTCTCTCTCTCTCTCTCTCTCTCTCTCTCTCTCTCTCTCTCTCTCTCTCTCTCTCTCTCTCTCTCTCTCTCACACACACACACTCACTCTCTCTCGATTTTGTTTCCTTCCTGGTGATTTTATTTGTAAGAAATTTTTGGAGGGAAATTTTTGAGGGGAAATTTTGGAGGGAAATAAATTTTCGCTAAGAGTATTAATTACACGTTTGTATAATTCCCTTTGAGAGAGAGAGAGAGAGAGAGAGAGAGAGCGGAAAGTGGACCACCAGTATAATGGCTCTTTCACAGCTGACTGACGCCATAACCTTTGGGCCATACCCCGCGTCTTCATGGTCGACCTCACTCTCTCAAGCAGCACCTCCCCTCCCCCCATCCCCACCTCTCGTTCTCAAGGAGGTCGTGGTTTTTCTTGAAGGTTGGGTTTTTTGAGGTTGGTTTTTTGAGGTTGGGTTTTTTGAGGTTAGGTTTTTATTTATTTTTTTAAGGTTGGGTTTTTTGAGGTTGGGTTTTTGAGGTTGGGTTTTTGAGGCTGGGTTTTTGAGGTTGGGTTTTTGAGGTTGGGTTTTTGAGGTTGGGTTTTTTCATGGAGAGAGAGAGAGAGAGAGATGCAACTTAGTATAATAAGTCAATTACTGCTGCTATCCCATGTGATGCACAACCCACTCCCTCCCTCTCACCCCTCTCATCCCCTCTCACTCCCTCTCACCCCACTCACTCCCTCTTACTTCCTCTCCCACTCCCTCCCACTCACTCCCTCTTACTCCCTCTCCCACTCCCACTCACTGAATCTTACTCCCTCTCCCACTCCCTCCCTCCCACTCCCACTCACTCCCTCTTACTCCCTCTCCCACTCCCTCCCACTCACTCCCTCTTACTCCCTCTCCCAGATATTTACGGAGTCCGTTAGTTTCGTCATGTCCACACATACACCACAGCTAACCTCCACACACACCACAGCTAACGTCCACTACAACAGCTAAAGTCGACACACACCACAGCTAACGTCCACGCACACCACAGCTAACGTCCACGTACACCACAGCTAACATCCACTACAACAGCTAAAGTCCACACACACCACAGCTAACGTCCACTACAACAGCTAACGTCCACGCATACCACAACTATCGTCCTCTCCCACAGCTAACGTTTATTGCACCACTATACCACATGTTCACAACATGTTCACTATAAAAGTTCACCACATGTTCACTACAACAGTACACCATGTGTTCACTATAAAAGTTCACCACATGTTCACTACAACAGTACACCACATTTTCACTATAACAGTACACCACATGTTCACTTCACCACTACACCACATGTTCACTACACCACTACACCACATGTTCACTAAAACAGTACACCACAAGTTCACTTCACCACTACACCACATGTTCACTACACCACTACACCACATGTTCACTATAACAATACACTACATGTTCACTACACCACTACACGACATGTTCACTACAACAGTACACCATGTGTTCACTACAACAGTACACCATGTGTCCACTATAACAATACACCACATGTTCACTACAACAGTACACCACATGTTCACTATAACAGTACACCACATGTTCACTACACCACTACACCACATGTTCACTATAACAGTACACCACATGTTCACTATAACAGTACACCACATGTTCACTACACCACTACACCACATGTTCACTACACCACTACACCACATGTTCACTATAACAGTACACCACATGTTCACTACACCATGTGTTCTCTACACTATGTGTTCACTACACCATGTGTTCACTACACCACTACACCACATGTTCACTACACCACTACACCACATGTTCACTATAACAGTACACCATGTGTCCACTATAACAATACACCACATGTTCACTACACCACTACACGACATGTTCACTACACCACTACACCACATGTTCACTACACCACTACACCACTACACCACATGTTCACTACACACCACATGTTCACTATAACAGTACACCACATGTTCACACTACACACATGTTCACTACACCACATGTTCACTATAACAGTACACCACATGTTCACTATAACAGTACACCACATGTTCACTACACCACTACACCACATGTTCACTACACCACTACACCACATGTTCACTATAACAGTACACCACATGTTCACTACACCATGTGTTCTCTACACTATGTGTTCACTACACCATGTGTTCACTACACCACTACACCACATGTTCACTACACCACTACACCACATGTTCACTATAACAGTACACCACATGTTCACTACAACAGTACACCACATGTTCACTATAACAGTACACCACATGTTCACTACACCACTACACCACATGTTCACTATAACAGTACACCACATGTTCACTACACCACTACACCACATGTTCACTATAACAGTACACCACATGTTCACTACAACAGTACACCACATGTTCACTATAACAGTACACCACATGTTCACTACAACAGTACACCACATGTTCACTATAACAGTACATCACATGTTCACTACAACAGTACACCACATGTTCACTACAACAGTACACCACATGTTCACTACAACAGTACATCTCATGTTCACTACAACAGTACACCATGTGTTCACTACACCACATGTTCACTACACCACATGTTCACTACACCACATGTTCACTACAACAGTACACCATGTGTTCACTCCACTATGTGTTCACTACAACAGTACACCATGTGTTCACTACACCACATATTCACTACAACAGTACACCATGTGTTCACTACACTATGTGTTCACTACACTATGTGTTCACTACACCACGTGTTCACTACACCACGTGTTCACTACACTATGTGTTCACTACAACAGTACACCATGTGTTCACTACACTATGTGTTCACTACAACAGTACACCATGTGTTCACTGCATCACATATTCACTACAACAGTACACCATGTGTTCACTACACCATGTGTTCACTACACTATGTGTTCACTACACCACGTGTTCACTACACCACGTGTTCACTACACTATGTGTTCACTACAACAGTACACCATGTGTTCACTACACTATGTGTTCACTACAACAGTACACCATGTGTTCACTGCACCACATATTCACTACAACAGTACACCATGTGTTCACTACACCATGTGTTCACTACACTATGTGTTCACTACACCACATGTTCACTACAACAGTACACCATGTGTTCACTACACTATGTGTTCACTACAACAGTACACCATGTGTTCACTACACCACATATTCACTACAACAGTACACCATGTGTTCACTACACCATGTGTTCACTACACCATGTGTTCACTACACCATGTGTTCACTACACCACGTGTTCACTACACCACGTGTTCACTACACCACACTATATCACTTTTTTAACATATTACTGTATACAACCTGACTTCATTCATAAACAGGGATAATCCCACTGAACTACTGTACGTCTCCAAGTAGATGTCATGTTAATATAATCTTATCAAGCATGTACAGTATGTTTAAGCAAGTCGCTCCACGTAACGCCGCACAACAGCAGTTAGTAGAGGCGAGGGTCGCGGCACGAGATGCCGAGGTCCGCCGGGTCAGGACCTGGCAAGCTAAGAAGGCCAACATGGCCACGAAGGTGGATGCCCCAGCGTCGATGGGTAAAGGTCACCCCGCGGAGGAACGGGAAAGTCAGAAGATAGCTCGGTTGGTTGAGGCGAGAAAAGCGGCACAAGATGCCGAAGTTCGCCGGGCCAGGGCCTGCCGAGCTCAGAAGGCCAACATGGCCACGAAGGTGGATGCCCCAGCGTCGATGGGTAAAGGTCACCCCGCGGAGGAACGGGAAAGTCAGAGGATAGCTCGGTTGGTTGAGGCGAGAAAAGCGGCACAAGATGCCGAAGTTCGCCGGGCCAGGGCCTGCCGAGCTCAGAAGGCCAACATGGCCACGAAGGTGGATGCCCCAGCGTCGATGGGTAAAGGTCACCCCGCGGAGGAACGGGAAAGTCAGAAGATAGCTCGGTTGGTTGAGGCGAGAAAAGCGGCACAAGATGCCGAAGTTCGCCGGGCCAGGGCCTGGCGAGCTCAGAAGGCCAACATGGCCACGAAGGTGGATACCCCAGCGTCGATGGGTAAAGGTCACCCCGCGGAGGATCGGGAGAGTCAGAGGATAGCTCGGTAGGTTGAGGCGAGAAAACCGGCACAAGATGCCGAAGTTCGCCGGGCCAGGTCCTGCCGAGCTCAGAAGGCCAACATGGCCACGAAGGTGGATACCCCAGCGTCGATGGGTAAAGGTCACCCCGCGGAGGATCGGGAGAGTCAGAGGATAGCTCGGTTGGTTGAGGCGAGAAAAGCGGCACAAGATGCCGAAGTTCGCCGGGCCAGGGCTTGGCGAGCTCAGAAGGCCAACATGGCCACGAAGGTGGATGCCCCAGCGTCGATGGGTAAAGGTCACCCCGCGGAGGAACGGGAAAGTCAGAGGATAGCTCGGTTGGTTGAGGCGAGAAAAGCGGCACAAGATGCCGAAGTTTGCCGGGCCAGGGCCTGCCGAGCTCAGAAGGCCAACATGGCCACGAAGGTGGATACCCCAGCGTCGGTGGGTAAAGATAATAAGACGGAGGGCATCTATGAAGAGTGGCAGCGTCGGGGCTTCACTCAGCTACCCATAATCACTCCTGAAGACATCTCTGAATTCCAACTCATCAAGAGACTGGGGAAGGGCGGTAGCGGCACCGCTCTCCTCATCCTCCTTGACACTAAGGAGTGTGTCTTAAAACTCGCCTCTAAGCCAGAAGATGTCAATTATTATGAACATGAGGCAATGATACACATGATAGCTGGCGGTGCAGGCGGTGGTCCAATCCTTCTTGGTGTGTGTTGGGAGCCGCTCTTTCTCCTGATGTCCTTCGTCGGGTTCCAAAGCCTCAGCGAGTATATTTTACAATGCCCACCGGACACCAGGCAATTTTATTATATTCTCTTCGCCGTCGCTTACAAACTAAAAGAACTTAATAAATAAAATATTATTCACAATGATATTAAACACGACAACATCATAGTATAAGACGTGGGTGAAAAAATTGATTTAAATATAATTGATTTTGGGCTAAGCGTCATCTCTGGCTGTCCCTTGGCCCTGAGCCCCGAGGATGAGTAGTCTTTTCCCTGGATGTGCCCCCTCATATTCCGGGGAGGACCATGCACCCCCACCACCGATCTGTACTCCTTCCTCCATTTGGTGGAGGTTAGTACAGATTACATAATAGCCGACGAAACGGTGAAGAAAACCATAATGATGTTTGTCGCCGACAGAAAAAGGCGAATTATCGACGACAAGAACTGCCCCGACTACCAGAGTGTACTTGCCGATTTAAAAAAAATATTAATAGCATGATCGCTGCCGCATCACCAAACTAACTGGTAAGCGAGGGCCGCAAGACTTATGAGAGCCACCATTATTAGATATCTGAATGGCATATTCAAATTCGTTACGCAAATATAGTGTTTTACTTAGACTAGAGATGATCAAGAATTTGTTGTCACGTATAATTAATTTTAATCTGTAACTTTATAAAAAGTCCTATTACGTAAAAATAATGATTTTATAACAATGTGCTTACCTTACCTAGCATATAACGTGACAAGGTTTTTTAATATGATGTTTGACATTGTGACTTGTTAAGATTCATCAGACTAATGTTTGCTCACAGATGTATGTGGAGCCAAATAAGCATGAATAAATAGCAGCCGTATTTCTCAAATATGGATACTGATCTTTAGGCAAGAAGCTGTAACAATTGAGCAAGTTCCCTTCTATAAACTTAGCACGAAGACTGTCAATATTCTGGAGATCAGTCAGTTCTAACTGAGCCTCTAGTTCGACGTCTTCAGGTTGTTGAGAGAAGAGATTGCTGAACAGTTGCCAATTTCTTGCTCTATCTTGATGTCTCTAAATCGCCTATCAAACACTTGCCGGAGATTTCCTCTTGTTGTTCAGTTTTGTGATGAACAGTGTGCTCTTCAAGCATAGTTTGATATGAAGGAAAGTGTCCCAACTCTCCTTTAATGTGTTGTGACAGAAACGGCTCAAGTTTTTGTTCAAAAGCTGACACATGGTTTGCAACTTGCGAAACAAGCTGGTTACTCCCTGGAAGTTTGGCATTCAAGTTATTTAAATGACTGGTGATATCAACAAGAAATGCCAGATCACAAAGCCACTCTACATTTTCAATCTGTGGAACCACTTTACTCTTTTCATGAAGAAATATCACCATTTCATCCAGGAGGTTGATAAATCGTTGCAGTGTATTTCCCGACTTATCCACCTGACTTCAGTGATAAACACTAGATCACCATACTCGGCTTCAATTTCTTCTACACACTGTTTGAATTGGCGATGGTTCAAAGCTCACGCTGTTATCAAGTTGACTGTTGTGACTACAATTTTCATTAAACATTTTCCAAGTTCAGTAGTTTCCCACACAAATTCTGGTGATGTAGTATGCAGTGAAAGTGTATCAGTTCATTTTTGCGCCGTCCCAGGTGTTTGATCAACATACCATTGTGTGTACCAATCATCGAAGGAGCCCCAGCAGTTGTTATGCCAACTAAGTTGTCAATATTCAACTCAATACAGTAGTGCTAATTTGCTCCAGAAGTCCACTTAACAAATCACTCCCTTTAGCTTGCCCCTTCAGAGAACTGAGACCAACAAGTTCTTCATGAACAGTGACGTCGTCTGTTACACCACGCACTAAAACTAATAAGACAGCTGTAGATGTTACACCAGAGGCTTAGGAAAAGTACACAAAGTTATTACCTTTCTCTATCAACTGGTCTACTATGTCACTTGATAAATTACAAATTCTGCGTTGCACTGCATCTGGACACAGTTTTTGAGCACCAATAACCATCAACCTTTTCACAAAATCACCATCTGTAAATGACTGTGAGCATTTTGCTATCAGTTGTACAACTTGATAGTTCACTTGTCACCTCTTGTATTTCTTTCTTCCTCTGAGTGAACATCTTTTTCTGCATCAAAGAACTTATTTTCTGTTTCCTCAGTTCACCTGATGTCTTTACAAATTATACTCCATACAAACGGCCAAATAACTTTGACAAATCAAATAAATGTTTTTCTATGCACTGTTTTCCCCACAGAAACATTTATCGGTCCATATTTCTTGACACTTTCTCTTCTCGTCCTCAAGTTTTCTCTTCCATGATGTATTTTTTCCAGTCGACTTACCAGCCATTGTGAGGGGTGAAAAAATATTAATTAATGCTCCAATAATGGTAATTGTCTCAACCGAGTGCCGGGGGATATTGTTTCAACCAATCAATCAAACACCTCAACCGAGTGCCGGGGGATATTGTTTCAACCAAACAATCAATCACCTCAACCGAGTGCCGGGGGATATTGTTTCAACCAAACAATCAATCACCTCAACCGAGTGCCGGGGGATATTGTTTCAACCAAACAATCAATCACCTCAACCGAGTGCCGGGGGATATTGTTTCAGCCAATCAATCAAACACCTCAACCGAGTGCCGGGGGATATTGTTTCAACCAAACAATCAAAACACCCCAACCGGAGTGCCGGGGATATTGTTTCAACCAATCAATCAAACACCTCAACCGAGTGCCGGGGGATATTGTTTCAACCAAACAATCAAACACCTCAACCGAGTGCCGGGGGATATTGTTTCAACCAATCAATCAAACACCTCAACCGAGTGCCGGGGGATATTGTTTCAACCAATCAATCAAACACCTCAACCGAGTGCCGGGGGATATTGTTTCAACCAATCAATCAAACACCTCAACCGTGATGCCGTATTCTCTTCTTGTTTATTATTAATCATTTATTTTCGTATAATATGAGCCCTATACTTTTCTCGTTCATTTCTATAGGTTTCTCATGGATAAAAGTTAGATATGTTGAAGAAGACATAATACTGAGATAAAATCAACATAAATGACTTACAGATAGAGTACAGGTATAAAGAGATAAGTTACAGGTTTGTATAAAGATACAGTACAGGTAGGCTCCACTTACCGGGTCGTGTACAAGACCCATTGTTTAACACAGGGTTGAGCAAAACGTCGATTGTTTTACCCATTAACAGGTGCAGTACACGGCATCACTGTCCTCCTGTATTACAACAACAACAACAATGTTATATCCATTATTGGTAACAACATTCATAACATGTTTGGGTCTTTGTTGCCATCAAGGAAAGAAACATTTAATAATGTCGCGAAAAATGATGCCACTGACATAAACATCCGCCAAGTAGTGTAGATTATCACATCACATCAGTACACCACATGTTCACTACAACAGTACACATCATGTTCACTATACCATTACACATCATGTTCACTACACCACATGTTCACTACAACAGTACACCACATGTTCACTACAACAGTACACCCCATGTTCACTATACCAGTACACATCATGTTCACTACGCCACATGTTCACTTTATCAGTACACATCATGTTCACTACACCACATGTTCACTATACCATTACACATCATGTTCACTACACCACATGTTCACTACAACAGTACACCACATGTTCACTACAACAGTACACCACATGTTCACTTTAACAGTACACATCATGTTCACTACACCACATGTTCACTATAGCAGTACACCACATGTTCACTATAACAGTACACCACATGTTCACTATAACAGTACACCACATGTTCACTACAACAGTACATCACATGTTATAACAGTACACATCATGTTCACTACACCACATGTTCACTATAACAGTACATCACATGTTCACTATAACAGTACATCACATGTTCACTATAACAGTGCACATCATGTTCACTACACCACATGTTCACTACAACAGTACACCACATGTTCACTACAACAGTACACCACATGTTCACTGTACCAGTACACATCATGTTCACTACGCCACATGTTCACTTTAACAGTACACATCATGTTCACTACACCACATGTTCACTATAGCAGTACACCACATGTTCACTATAACAGTACACCACATGTTCACTATAACAGTACACCACATGTTCACTACAACAGTACATCACATGTTATAACAGTACACATCATGTTCACTACACCACATGTTCACTATAACAGTACATCACATGTTCACTATAACAGTACATCACATGTTCACTATAACAGTGCATATCATGTTCACTACACCACATGTTCACTATAACAGTACATATCATGTTTACTACAACAGTACATCACATGTTCACTATGACAGTACACATCATGTTCACTACATCGCATGTTCACTATAACAGTACACTACATGTTCACTACAACAGTACATCACATGTTCACTATAACAGTACACATCATGTTCACTACATCACATGTTCACTATAACAGTACACTACATGTTCACTACAACAGTACATCACATGTTCACTACAACAGTACATCACATGTTCACTATAACAGTACACATCATGTTCACTACACCACATGTTCACTATAACAGTACACTACATGTTCACTACAACAGTACATCACATGTTCACTACAACAGTACATCACATGTTCACTATAACAGTACACATCATGTTCACTACATCACATGTTCACTATAACAGTACACATCATGTTCACTACACCACATGTTCACTATAACAGTACATCACATGTTCACTATAACAGTACACATCATGTTCACTACACCACATGTTCACTATAATAGTACACCACATGTTCACTATAACAGTACACATCATGTTCACTACACCACATGTTCACTATAACAGTACACCACATGTTCACTATAACAGTACACATCATGTTCACTACACCACATGTTCACTATAACAGTACACCACATGTTCACTATAACAGTACACATCATGTTCACTACATCACATGTTCACTATAACAGTACACCACATGTTCACTACATCACATGTTCACTATAACAGTACACATTATGTTCACTATAACAGTACACCACATGTTCACTATAACAGTACACATCATGTTCACTACATCACATGTTCACTATAACAGTACACCACATGTTCACTATAACAGTGCACTACATGTTCACTATAACAGTACATCACATATTCACTATAACAGTACACATCATGTTCACTATAACAGTACACATCATGTTCACTACATCACGTGTTCACTATAACAGTACACATCATGTTCACTACATCACATGTTCACTATAACAGTACACATCATGTTCACTATAACAGTACACCACATTTCACTACACTACGTCACTATTTTACCAGACAAAATACCTCTCACTACATTACTAAGCAGCGTAATAACTCAACACACGTCCAGCTGTTTATCACTCACTCCTTCACTTATTACATGATGTTTGTACCTAAGTTGTTCACCTTTCCCATCCTGTTTACTTGTGCAGGGTTTTCCTGCGGGCGCCAGCAGCCACCTACAGCAAACGTTGCTTATAGGTCAATGAAGCCGTGGCCAACGACTAACATACCTCTCGTTATAAGTTCCTCCTTCAACACGGCTGCCATGAAAGGTATCCTTCAGGGTATACGCATGTTGCACGAGAGTACGTGTGTCAGGTTCGTGCCAGTAAATAAACGTAACCAGAATCACGTGAAGATGCAGGTTGGAGACGCTTGTAACGCCATCCCTGGGTACCACAACAAGCCTGGGTTCGTGTCCAAGGTCAACCTACGTGTGCCAGGATGCGCCGAAAAGCCGGCGCACGTGACGCACGAGTTGATGCACGTGCTAGGCTTCTTCCATGAGCACCAACGTATGGACCGTGATGAACACATCGTGGTGCGGTACGAAAACATTAGGGAAAGCGCCATTAGTAATTTCCTTATACTTTATAACGAGACCCTGGGGCTGCCCTACGACATCGGCTCCATTATGCACTACGGTAGTGAAGGGCCAAGTATAACCCAGTACACCAAGACCATAGAAGCCAGGCCTGGGGAGCCCTCCTCCTCACTCATGGGCCAGAGGACTAACCTCAGTGTTATTGACGTGGCCAAGGTCAATCGCCTGTACCGGTGTACCGAACATTACCTGGGTGACGACCTGCCCGGAGCCCAGCGCTACCAAGAGTGGGTCAACAGCCACTGATTTGAAGTAAACTAACAATTGTAGACACGTTCACGTATGAAATAAAATGTTGATAAAATATTACTTAATTTACTTATCCTATTTACTGTTTTTCCATATATAAGTGTAATATAAACGACACGAATCACACACACACACCAAAACCTACTACCACTTCTTTCCAGCCAAATCACTGAGGATCCTCCCCGATGATGTCCCGTGGATTACGCCCCGCATAAAAAGACTTAATGAGCAGCGCAACAAGGCGTACTACACCAACAACCGCCTGTACAGAAGTCTACGTAACCAGGTCATCAGTGAAATCAAGTCTGCCAAGAAGACTTATTATCCCTGGAAAGTACACGGCCTCAAGGAGGTCGGCATGGGTCAGTGGTACTCCAAGGTAAAAGATCTCTGTGGTCTCAACCGTCAGTATCCCACACTTCCTTTCATCTCACATTTACCTAGTGAGGAGGCAGCTGAGATAATTAATAACCATTTTGCTACCATATGTCATACCTTACCCAGTCTTGACCTCACTCTCCTCCCAGCTTACTTACCTTCCCCCTTCCCCCCTCCCAGTGTCCAACCATATGAAATCGCCAACAAACTCCTGAAATTTAAATCCAAACGCTCCACGACCCCAATTGACCTCCCAATCAAAATATACAAGGAGTTTGCAGTCGAACTTACCACCCCCCTCTGTTCTATTATTAATGCATCCCTCAGACAAAGCAAATGCCCTAATGAATGGAAAACCGCATTTGTCACCCCTATCCCCAAGGTCACCACTCCACAGTCCCCTAACGACCTCAGGCCAGTTGCCATTACCCCCATACCCAGTCTACTTTGTGAGGACTTTGTTTTTGAGTGGGTATTTGCCAGAATCTATCAGTCTATTTATCCACAGCAATTTGGCAATATGAGGATGCCCTCTACATCACACTGCTTGGTGAGCTTTCTGGATTTTCTGCACAAAAACTGGCAGAAACGTAAGACATCACTGGCCGTTGCCCTTGTTGGCTTCAGAAAAGCCTTTGACCTTGTTGATCACTGCACTGTTATCAACAAGGCTATTGCACTAGGGCTGCCCACCAACCTGGTCTCATGGCTCACTGATTTCTTGAGTGGACGTCGCCAGGCAGTGAGGTATCAGGGCTTGGTCTCCACATTCCAACACCTCACCTGCGGTGTTCCCCAGGGGACCAAGATGGGACCACTGTGCTTCCTCATCCTGATCAACGACGCTCTATCGGACACTCCTCACAGGTGGAAGTACGTGGATGACTGCACTGTGGGGCTTTTAGTGGACAACACCGCACCAGACTACTCATCGCTACAAGGCACCCTGGACAGGCTACAGGCATGGACAACGGAGAACAAGGTCACCATCAACCACACCAAAACCGTAGTCATGCACATCAATACCGCCACCACTCCAGTGCAAGCCTCAGCAGTCACAGTGGGTGCCCATCCTCTCCAGCTGGTGCAGTCTGCCAAACTCCTGGGTGTAACTATAGACAACAAATCTGACTGGAAGGCTCATGTAAATAACACAGTCAAGGCAGCCTCGTACCGTCTCCACATGCTACGACGACTTAGGTCACTTGAGACACCCACGCCAGAGCTGAGGACCATCTACAACGCCTTTATTCTCCCCAAACTAACGCATGCGTCACCAGCCTGGTCGTCTTCTCTCAACTCCACCCAACAAAGTCAGCTAGAGAAGGTACAGAAAAGGGCCTGCAGAATCATGCTCGGTGCAGACTACTCCGGCTACACCAACGCTCTCTCCACCCTGGAAATGCCATCCCTCAGTGACCTCCACCACCAAGCACTGGAAAGGTTTGGCAGCCAACTAATGCACCACCCTCATCATCGCCACCTCCTGCCACCAGCAGCCCCCCACCCAACTCGAGCAGTCAATCACTACAATAAAATTCAGCCCATAAGAGCCCGCACCGATAGATATAAGAACAGCACCATCCCATCTATTGTTAAAATAATAAACAACTCCTGATTTATGTACTGTACAGCCCTGTAAATGTATTCAATGCATATTATATCATTATGTCTAAGTCAAATGTAAGTTTGTATATTTTCAGCCACCGGCTGCAACTCTATTAATAAACCGTTTATTATTATTATTATTATTATTATTATTATTACACACACACACACACACAGCTATACACACACACACACACACACACACACACACACAGCTATACACACACACACACACACACACACACACACACACATACACCAACTAAAACACAACTGTTATGTAATTATTATCTTAATTATCCACCATTTAGTTCATTATTGTCAAGATAATTGGTTTAGTTCAGTCTATCTAATTATGTCCCTTTAACAACTAACAAAACCATTTTATGATAAAGCTATAAACACATCAGGGGGGGTTGGGGTTGGAGGTGGGGGTTGGTGGAGTGTTAAGTGTTGGAGGTGTTAGTGGTGAGAGGTTGGAGGTGTTGGTGAGTGTTGGAGTGTTGAGTGTGTTGGTGGTGTTGGAGAGTGTTGGTGGTGTTGGTGAGTGTTGGTGGTAGTGTTGGTGAGTGTTGGAGGTGTTGGTGAGTGTTGGAAGTGTTGGTGAGTGTTGGAGGTTTTAGTGAGTGTTGGAGGTGTTGGTGAGTGTTGGAGGTGTTGGAGAGAGTGTTGAGGTGTTGGTGAGTGTTGGAGGTGTTGGAGAGTGTTGGTTGTGTTGGTGTTGAGTGAGGTTAGTGGTGTTGGTGAGTGTTGAGGTGTTGTGAGTGTTGGAGGTGTTGGTGAGTGTTGGAGTTTTGGTGAGTGTTGTTGAGTGAGTGTGTTGGAGTGTTAGGGAGGTGTTGGTGAGTGTTGGAGGTGTTGGTGAGTGTTGGAGGTGTTGGTGAGTGTTGGTGGTGTTGGTGAGTGTTGGAGGTGTTGGTGAGTGTTGGAGGTGTTGGTGAGTGTTGGAGGTTTCTTTGTGGGATGATTTAAAACGTGTTGAATAATTAATGATGATGTGCTAATTGATGGTGTGTGTATGTATGTATGTATGTATGTATGTATGTATGTATGTATGTATGTATCCACGATGTACAGTAACAACAATAAAGTCAGGAAAGGTCAACTAAGGTCATGACTCTCTCAACTAATCCACTCTCTCTTCTGATTGGTTGGGAATCTCCACAGTTAATCAATCAGATGAAAATACAGTAAATCTAACCAATAATATAAAAAAAACTCTGTTAATTATAAAGGTCCTCTGATGACTGGCAAATCCTCTTGTGTTCTGATTGGTTAGGAGATAATCGGATCATTGGTGATTGGTCTAGAATACCTCGGCCCTATTTCTCTCACTAACAATCATCAGGTATTTTCTTCGTAGTTCGATGACTTTAAATGAGGTAAAAAATATATTCTCCAATGTTCGTAAGTAAGAATTTTTTTGGGTCGTAAGTGAAAACGTAAGAATTCGCTTATTTATTGACCCAAACTAAGATATGAAAATGGATTCTCAAAAATTCGTAAGTTGAAAATTGTTCGTAAATGACAAACTTTCTCTCTCTCTACACTACAACAGTAC
>NW_024733231.1:3905294-3910783 GCF_018991925.1 Homarus americanus
ATAACAACCACGACCATGATTATAACAACCACGACCATGATTATAACAACCACAACCATGATTATAATAACCACGACCATGATTATAACAACCACCACATGTTCACTATAACAGTACACATCATGTTGACTACAACAGTACACCACATGTTCACTATAACAGTACACCACATGTTCACTACAACAGTACACATAATGTTCACTACACCACATGTTCACTATAACAGTACACCGCATGTTCACTATAACAGTACACATCATGTTGACTACAACAGTACACCACATGTTCACTACAACAGTACACATCATGTTCACTATAACAGTACACATCATGTTCACTACACCACATGTTCACTATAACAGTACACATCATGTTCACTACACCACATGTTCACTATAACAGTACACATCATGTTCACTACACCACATGTTCACTATAACAGTACACATCATGTTCACTACACCACATGTTCACTATAACAGTACACATCATGTTCAATATAACAGTACACATCATGTTCACTACACCACATGTTCACTATAACAGTACACATCATGTTCACTACACCACATGTTCACTACAACAGTACACATCATGTTCACTACACCACATGTTCACTACAACAGTACACATCATGTTCACTATAACAGTACACATCATGTTCACTACACCACATGTTCACTATAACAGTACACATCATGTTCACTACACCACATGTTCACTACAACAGTACACATCATGTTCACTATAACAGTCACACATCATGTTCACTATAACAGTACACATCATGTTCACTACACCACATGTTCACTATAACAGTACACATCATGTTCACTACATCACGTGTTCACTATAACAGTACACATCATGTTCACTACATCACATGTTCACTATAACAGTACACATCATGTTCATTATAACAGTACACAATTCACATTTCACTACACTACGTCACTATTTTACCAGACAAAATACCTCTACTACATTACTAAGCAGCGTAATAACTCAACACACGTCCAGCTGTTTATCACTCACTCCTTCACTTATTACATGATGTTTGTACCGTTGTTCACCTTTACCATCCTGTTTACTGGTGCAGGGTTTTCCTGCGGGCTCAGCAGCCACCTACAGCAAACGTTGCTTATAGGTCAATGAAGCGCCAACGACTAACATACCTCTCGTTATAAGTTCCTCCTTCAACACGGCTGCCATGAAAGGTATCCTCAGGGTATAAGCATGTTGCACGAGAGTACGTGTGTCAGGTTCGTGCCAGTAAATAAACGTAACCAGAATCACGTGAAGATGCAGGTTGGAGACGCTTGTAACGCCATCCCTGGGTACCACAACAAGCCTGGGTTCGTGTCCAAGGTCAACCTACGTGTGCCAGGATGCGCCGAAAAGCCGGCGCACGTGACGCACGAGTTGATGCACGTGCTAGCTTCTTCCATGAGCACCAACGTATGGACCGTGATGAACACATCGTGGTACGGTACGAAAAACATTAGGGAAAGCGCCATTCGTAATTTCCTTTATACTTATAACGAGACCCTGGGCTGCCCCTACGACATCGGCTCCATTATGCACTACGGTAGTGAAGGGCCAAGTATAACCCAGTACACCAAGACCATAGAAGCCAGGCCTGGGGAGCCTCCTCCTCACTCTGGGCCAAAGGACTAACCTCAGTGTTGACGTGGCCAAGGTCAATCGCCTGTACCGGTGTACCGAACATTACCTGGGTGACGACCTGCCCGGAGCCCAGCGCTACCAAGAGTGGGTCAACAGCCACTGATGTGAAGTAAACTAACAATTGTAGACACGTTCACGTATGAAATAAAATGTTGATAAAATATTACTTAATTTACTTATCCTATTTACTGTTTTGCCATATATAAGTGTAATATAAACGACACGAATACAACGAGTACAGGCCCCGTGGTACCCCAACATACCAGGTTGACACACCCTGGGTCAGGACCCAAGGGACTTGACCCCGGCCTAAGTACTTGAGTAGCCCTATGCTATAAATGACAGTGTTAAGGAAACCACACCTAGCCAAGACACACCTGGCATGACCGTGCCCCTGGGCAAACACAGCTGTCCAGATCTAACTAGTTTAGTGTTGATTGGCAGGGTCAAACGCCGGCTGTTTCTCCCTGCAGTCCCGTCCACGGGTCATTCTCATTTTCGTCACTCTCATTATTCTCATCCGACTCATCTCTCTCCCGTTCGGGTGGTCATTCTGTTCACTCACACAGAGTCACGCTCGTCCTCTCCCCAGGTCGGGAGGGAGACTTCCCGACCAGACCCCGGCGTCACCAACAAAGCAGTGTCTCCCATAGGAGGCAGCCCAGCCAGCACCCACTGGGCCTCCGTCAGGTTACACGTGAGTCATTGTCAGAGCTATTCCGAGGGTGAGTTACCTACTGTGGGAAGTGTATTCATTCATGTCCTTGTCCGAGAGTCAGTGTAGTAACGTAAATATGATGATCTAGTAACGTCGATATACAGTAATATTGATATTAATGTGACTGTGTCATTGAGTGGAATAATAAATAGTTGTATCGAAGTGGTGTTTACAAGTTGTCCCTTGAGAACGTATAAGATAAATAGGTGTAAATAATCAACCAGCCACGCTACCAAACCTTTACATCCTCCTACTAAATATTATCTCTATACTTTCTACCCTTAAAACATCCCTTGTTACATGGTGGTGGTGGTGGTGTGGTGGTGTGTGTGTAGTGGTGGTGTGGTGTGTGGTGGTGGTGGTGGTGGTGGTGGTGGTGTGGTGGTGGTGGTGGTGGTGGTGGTGGTGGTGGTGGTGGTGGTGTGGTGGGTGGTGGTGGTGGTGGTGGTGGTGGTGGTGGTGGTGGGTAGTGTGGTGGTGATGTGGTGTGTGGTGATGGTGGTGGTGGTAAGGTATGGTTATGGGGTGGTGGTGATAAATATGGTAATAATAATAATAATAACAATAATAATAATAATAATTCCTAGCATTGTCACTCTCTCCCTCTTCCCCTCACCCCTTACCTTCTCCTTCTTCTTTTCCTCATTTTCTCTTCATCTTTTACTCTCGTGCACTTTTTCTCGTCTACATATTTCCCTTTTCTTTTCTCTCCTTCTTTATTCCTCATTTAACCCACTTCTTCCTTTCTTTCTTACCTCTTCCTCTCTCTCTCCTTCTCTCCTTCCTTCCTCTCCCTTCTTCCACCTCATTTAACCCTCTCCTTCCTTTCTCCTCTTTCTCTCTCTCTGCTCTTCCCTATTACCCCCCACCAGAAGCCACACAGGAAATGAGGGACCAGACTACCTGAAGAAGGCGGTGAAGGCAGGAAATGATACCCTCTCTCTGGTTTATTTATGACACTAATCTTCTTTCTGCCTGACATTCTTTCTCTCTCTCTCCACAGGTATCACAACAGGTGAGAGAGAGCTGAAAATTTTGTCTTTCACCATATTGCTTGTGTGCGTTTGTGTGTGTGTGTGTGTGTGTGTGTGTGTTCCAGCTTGTGTACGTTTCAATATCGGTTGTATACATATCTTTCCTTGTAGACGAATCACATATACATATTCAACATACATAAATATACACATATACATAAAATACATATCTAAATACATATAAAAATTGGGCTAAGATTATCCACATACATCGATTCAGGTGTGGACAGGTAAGGTGAGGTTAATTAAAGGTAATAATGACCAGTAATGAGTAATTATCTGTGGTTACTGTAGGAGCGAGAGGTAGAGAGAGAGAGAGAGAGAGAAATAAACAGATACTTACCACCATGGAGAGACGGGTAGATATTGAAGGAATTATCATGGAGCCAGGAGGTGACAGTCACGTATTCTCTGACGTAGGAAGGAACAGCACACCTGAGTACAGCTGTGTTACCTGACATTACCAGTTGATCGTACACCTGCACCTCGTACTCCCCCACCACAACTGTAAGGTAATTAAGAGCAGGTGTTATTGGTGATTGATATTGGACAGGTGTTAATGAGGGTGATTATGAAGGTGGACAAGTGTTAATGAGGGTGATTATGGAGGTGGACAAGTGTTAATGAGGGTGATTATGAAGGTGGACAAGTGTTATTGAAGGTGATTATGAAGGTAAACAGGTGTTATTGGTGATTTATATTGAACAGGTGCTAATTAGGGTGATTATGGAGGAATACAGGTGTTATTGCTGATTGATATTGAACATCTGTCATTATCAAAACACATCCAGGTAAACATCTGTTAATAAAGGTGAGAATACTGTACATCTGTTAATTACGACACCTGCTTCTACCTACATCCAGGTGAGCATTTGTTATTAATGGTTTATACACTATACACCTGTCAGCTGTAGAAAGCATGAGCCAGTCATGTACAGACACACACGTACATACAACGGACAAGCACGAACAAGGATCACAAAAGCACGTGCAATAGTATAGGGTGAGATAGACACACGTACTAACACGTACATCCACGGACAAACAGGAATAAGGACCAAACAATCACGGACAAACACGAAAAAAAAAAAAAAACATAAAAAAAGGTCAAGAAACATAAACACCACGGACATACACGGACAAACACGAACAAAGAACCACATAAACACATACAATTAAACAGAGAGAAAGACAATGACATGTACAAACACGGACAAGTACAAATAACAATCCTACAAACACGTACAAATAAACAAAGATAGAGGGGAAACACGTACCAGCACGGACGATCATGGGCGTGGCAAGGAGTACGCCCCCAGGTGACGAGGCCGTGCAGGTGTACGTGGCAGCGTGTACGTGACTGTGGTAGTGGTGGGCGGGGAAGGGTGGGAACACAAGCGTCCCATTCTCCAACACTTGACGTACGCCCTCCATCTGTGACACATGACACAAGGGTTATGACACAAGGGGTTATGACACGGGGCTATGACACAAGGGGTTATGACACGGGGCTATGACACAAGGGGTTATGACACGGGGCTATGACACAAGGGGTTATGACACGGGGCTATGCTGAGGGTTGACACGGGGCTATGACCTAGAGGTTATGACACAGGGGCTATATTGCCTGAGGGGTTATGACACGGGGCTATGACCTGAGGGGTTATGACCTGGGCTGTAACTGAGGGTTATGACACGGGAGCTATCTTCCTAAGGGGTTATGACACGGGGCTATGACACAAGGGGTTATGACACGGGGCTATGACACAAGGGGTTATGACACGGGGCTATGACACAAGGGGTTATGACACGGGGCTATGACACAAGGGGTTATGACACGGGGAATTATGACACCTCGATCTGACGTACACGACTTATGACACAGGGAATTATAACACGGGGTTATGACAAACAGGGTGATGACACAAGGAATTATGACACCTATTTATGACACCTGTACAGTAGTAGTAGTACAGTATTTATATAATTCACATGATACTCGGGATGGTATAATTTCTTCTTTACACACACACATACACACACGCATACAC
>NW_024733231.1:3910883-3928383 GCF_018991925.1 Homarus americanus
CACAACTAACAAGACAGTATTAGGGGAAGGAAGCAGGCTGTGTGTGTGTGTCTGTGTGTGTCTGTCTGTCTGTGTTGTGTGTGTGTACAATAGTGTCCAACACATTAACTTTGTCCCATAAAGTGTAGGGGTGTACTGTACTAGTGTGGAGTGAGGCCTGTGTACTCTCTCTCTCTCTCTCTCTCTCTCTCTCTCTCTCTCTCTCTCTAAGTGTGAAAGTGTACTAGACTATGATATGCAATCTTCAAAGTGGTGTGTGTGTGCGTGTGTGTGTGTGTGTGTGTGTGTGTGTGTGTGTGTGTGTGTGTGTGTGTGTGATGGTAGTGGTAACGCGCGTCATTAGACAATAACAAATGGAGTGAACAGCAGAGATATTATCACATGAAGTTCAAGTGTGTGTGTGTGTGTGTGTGTGTGTGTGTGTGTGTGTGTGTCCTCCACGCTTAGTCTCCATCTCAACATCCTTTTATTTTTATTTTTTATTTATTTTTTACCATCTTGATAAAATTTCTCTTCTTGGCGCTTGATTTCCGTCTTGTTGTTCTTTAATATTTTAATGTCTTGGTAAAATTTCTGTTCCGTCAAACTTCACTTTTCCCCTTCCTCTCTTCCCTCACCTTCTCTCTTCCTCCTTCCTCACCCTCTCTCCCCTTCCCTCTCCCCCCCTCCTTCCTTCACCTCACCCTCTCTCCCCTCCACTCCTCCTCCCTTAACCCTCTCCCTCCCCCACCCCTCTCCCTCACCTCCCCACCCCTCTCCTCACCTCACCCCCTCCCCTCTCCTACTCACGCCAGCTTATTAATGAAAACCATTCCTTTACCTGTTTCCATTAATTAAATTCACCTGGATGAAAATGTGATTACCTGAGAGTACTTAGTGAAGGCTGTTACCTTAATGGGATATTTAATTACGTCTTTTGAGAATAGGGATTAAGAAATTGGTCTTTGGGTGTTGGTGTTTGTTTGTCTAATTGATAAAAGTTGGGGTTTTGTTGTTTTGGTTATTATTGTTATTATTATTGTTATTATTATTATTATTGTTATTGTTATTATTATTATTATTATTATTATTATTAAGTTCTTAACCCACCGTACTGAAGGGTTAAGAAAATGTGAGATAAGTGTTATGACTTTAGTTAGAGGACAGGTAACACTGTCTTCCCCGGAGAAGGAAGCCACTCTTACTTACTCCTTCCTGTTGCTCATTATCGTCATAGTAACCTCTGACTCTGGACGTGGAAGGAGGAAGAGGATGGAGAGAGGAGGAGGGGGTGGAAGGAGGAGGAGGATGGAGAAGGAGGAGGAGGGAGGAGGAGGAGGATGGAGAGGAGGAGGGGTGGAGGAGGAGGAGGAGGATGGAGAGGAGGAGGAGGATGGAGAGGAGGAGGAGGATGGAGAGGAGGGGGGGGAGGAGGGTGAGAGGAGGAGGATGGAGAGGAGGGGGGGGATGGAGAGGAGGAGGGGGGTGGAGGAGGAGGGGGTGGAGAGGAGGGGTGGAGAGGAGGAGGGGGGTTGAGAGGAGGAGGGGTTGAGAGGAGGAGGGGTGGAGAGAGGGAGGAGTTGGAGAGGAGGAGGAGGGGATGGAGAGGAGGGTGGAGAGGAGGGAGGGTGGAGAGGGAGGAGGGGGGTGGAGGGAGGAGGAGGGGGTTGAGAGGAGGAGGGGTTGAGAGGGAGGAGGGGGGTGGGAGAGGAGGAGGGGGTGAGAGGAGGAGGAGGATGGAGAGGAGGAGGGAGGGGGTGGAGAGGAGGAGGGGGTGGAGAGGGAGGAGGGGGGGGTGGAGAGGGAGGAGGAGGATGGAGGAGGAGGGAGGATGGAGAGGAGGAGGGGGATGGAGAGGAGGAGGAGGATGGAGAGGAGGAGGAGGATGGAGAGGAGAGGAAAGAAATGGGGAATGCAGGAGGAGGGAGAGGAAAGGGTGATTGAGGAAGAGGAAAAAGAAGATAATGGAGAAGAATAAGAAGATGAGGGAGATGATAAACAAGGAGGAGGAAGAGGAGGTGAAGGAAGAAGAGGGAGGAAAGAGGAGGAAAGGATGATTGAGGAGGAGGAAAAAGAAGATTATGGAGAAGAATAAGAAGATGAGGGAGATGATAAACAAGGAGGAGGAAGAGGAGAAGAGAAAGAAGTCGGACCAAAGCGGATAATGTCAGAGATGCTGTGTTGGTCCTTGAGAGATTGTGGCTACACCGCCGTAACAAGAGAGACAGTAAGAGAGACAGTGAGAGAGACAGACAGTAAGAGATAGAGAAATGCCACACTCAGAGGCTGAAGAGGTGTGACTCCATCATAGTTAAGTAAACCAGGTGATGAATGTAAACTGGCTGGGCGGGAGTGACCATCTGTCTGGAGGAGGAGGAGTGGCCAGGGAGGAGGAGGGTGGCCAGGGAGGAGGGTGGCCAGAGAGGAGGAGGAGGAGGGTGTGGCCAGGGAGGAGGAGGGTGGAGGGGGAGGAGGAGGAGGGTGGCCAGGGAGGGAGGAGGGTGTGGCAGAGAGGAGGAGGGTGGCCAGGGAGGAAGGAGGAGTGGGGAGGGAGGAGGGAGGGTGGCCAGGGAGGAGGAGGAGGATTGGCCAGAGGAGGAGGAGGGTGGCCAGGGAGGAGGAGGAGGGGTGGCCAGGGAGGAGGAGGAGGTGGCAGGGGGAGGAGGAGGAGGTGGCAGGGGAGGGAGGAGGGAGGAGGGTGGAGCAGGGAGGAGGAGGAGGGTGGGCAGGGGAGGAGGGAGGAGGGTGGCCAGGGAGGAGGAGGAGGGTGTGTAGGGAGGAGGAGGAGGGTGGCAGAGAGGAGGGAGGAGGAGGGGTGGCTAGGGAGGAGGAGGAGGGTGTGGGAGGAGGAGGGAGGGTGGAGGGAGGGTGGCCAGAGAGGAGGGAGGAGGGTGTGGGGAGGGAGGAGGAGGGGTGTGGGGAGGAGGAGGAGGGTGGCCAGGGAGGAGGGAGGAGGGGTGGCCAGAGGAGGAAGGAGGGGGAGGAGGGTGGGCAGGGAGGGAGGGAGGAGGGTGGAGCAGGGAGGAGGAGGAGGGTGGCCAGGGGAGGAGGAGGAGGGTGTGGCAGGGGAGGAGGAGGGTGGCCAGAGGGAGGAGGAGGAGGGTGGCCAGGGAGGGAGGAGGGGAGGGTGGCCAGGGAGGGGAGGAGGGAGGGTGGCCAGGGAGGAGGAGGAGGGTGGCCAGGGAGGAGGGGAGGAGGGTGGCTAGGGGAGGAGGGAGGAGGGGTGGGCTAGAGGAGGAGGAGGAGGAGGTGGGGTAGGGAGAGGAGGAGGGGTGGGCAGGGGAGGAGGGGAGGAGGGTGGGGCTAGGGAGGAGGAGGAGGGGTGGGGCAGGGGAGGGGAGGAGGAGGGTGGCTGGGGAGAGGAGGGAGGAGGGGTGGGCCAGAGAGGAGGAGGGAGGAGGGGGTGGCTAGGAAGAGGAGGGGAGGGGTGGGAGGGGGGAGAGGAGGAGGGAGGGGTGGCTAGGGAGGGAGGAGGAGGAGGGGTGGCAGAGAGGAGGAGAGGGGTGGCTAGGGGAGGAGGAGGGAGGAGGGGTGGCCAGGGAGGAGGAGGAGGAGGGTGGCTAGGGAGGAGGAGGAGGAGGGGTGGGCAGGGGAGAGGAGGAGGGTGGGGCAGAGAGGGAGGAGGAGGGTGGCCAGAGAGGAGGAGGAGGTGGCCAGGAGGAGGAGGAGGGGTGGCCAGAGAGGAGGAGGAGGAGGGTGGCTAGGAGGAGGAGGAGCCGTCTTGGTGTTAATATGTTCAGTGGTTTATAAGACGACCGAGTTACCAAATGGTGCGCGTCTGTTGTGTCTTATCGGTCCTGGTGACTTGAGTGGGGGCGACTGACTGTTGAGTGGGGGAGACTGACTGTTGAGTGGGGTGGCTGATGTGGGGCGACTGACTGTTGAGTGGGGTGGCTGACTTGTGTGGGGGCGACTGACTGATGAGTGGGGCGACTGACTGTTGAGTGGGGCGACTGACTGTTGGGGGGGCGACTGACTGTTGAGTGGGGCGACTGACTGTTGGGTGGGCGACTGACTGTTGAGGGGCGACTGACTGTTGAGTGGGGCGACTGACTGTTGAGTGGGGTGACTGACTGTTGAGTGGGGCGACTGACTGTTGAGTGGGGCGACTGACTGTTGAGTGGGGTGACTGACTGTTGAGTGGGGCGACTGACTGTTGAGTGGGCGACTGACTGTTGAGTGGGGTGAGGACTGTTGATGTAGAGCAATAACTGTTGCTACCTGCACTATCAACTGTTCCTCCTGCACCACTAAGGTTCCTAACTGCGCCATTAACTGTTGCCCCTGCACCACTTAACTGCTCCTTCTGCACCATTAACTGTATATGGACTGATCCTCATAAAACCACTAACTGTATATTGGATAACGATGACAGCAATAACACCAATAACAACAAGAGGAACACCAATAACAACAAGAGGAACACCAATAACAACAAGAGGAACACCAATAACAACAACAGGTACACCAATAACCAAGACACGAAGGCCATAAAACTATTGCATTGCCAAAGACTCAATAGCAGGAATTATTATGCAAATGCAATAGTTCAACATTTCTCTGCAACATTTCCGGTCCGAAATAACTTTCTCCTTATTTCTGGACGTATTGAACCCTGAGCTCTACACATACACACACACACACACACACACACACACACACACACACACACACACACACACACACACACACACACACACACACACACACACACACACACACACACACACACACACACACACACACACAGGAAATGTTTTCTAGCGTGTGTTTGGAGACCTGTTATGTCTTAAGTGGAATATATCGGGTTTTAGGTTAGGTTGGTTTTAGGTTAGGTAGGTTTGGTTAGGTTAGGCTGGTTTTAGGCTAGGTTGGCTTGGTTTGGCTTTGGCTGGTTTTAGGTTAGGTTGTTTGGTTAGGTTGAGTGGAATTATTAGGTGAAAGGTTTCGTTCGTTTGAGGGAAATGAGTTGCAATATAGTGCCTTGCAACATTTTATAAGGGAGGGGTATTGATAATGAGAACTTGCAATATATTCATTACTGTCGTGCAATAAGACTCACAGAGTTATTGGATGAGTGAATTATATTTGATGCAACATTTTCTTACTAAAATATTCAATAAGAAACAGAAATTATGATAATATAATCCTTTGCAAAATTATAACATTCTAGTTTGCAACTTTTCAAAAATAATGAAATATTGTATGATAAATTGCAACCTATCAGTGCAACATTTATCAACGAGAAATTATGTGACTTTTGCAACCTGTTCTATTGCAACATTCAGCAACAAGTGATAAATTATATCCTACGACTTTGCAACATTGAGTTAGAGATATTGATTGCATGATTGAGATCTGCAACATAATCCCTTCCAACAGTTTAGTGTTATTAAAAAATATCAAGATATCACGTTTCACTGATGCTGTCGAGTTCAGGTCAAGTGAAAGTATTGAAAGTTTTTATGTTTTGTCAAAAGAAAGTTGAAAGTTTCTGGTATATTCTGTCATGAAAGTATTAAGAAAGTATTTAACGTTTCTGTTATGTTCTGTCATGAAAGTTTCTGGTATATTCTGTCAAGTGAAAGTTTCTGTTATGTTCTGTCATGAAAGTATTAAGAAAGTATTTAACGTTTCTGTTATGTTCTGTCAAGTGAAAGTTTCTGTTATGTTCTGTCAAGGAAAGTTTCTGTTATGTTCTGTCAAGTGAAAGTTTTGTTATGTTCTGTCAAGTGAAAGTACAATATTAAGAAAGTATTAAATATTCCACTAGTGACGTTACCAGAGGAGGAGGTGGAGGAGGAAGAGGGAGGAGGTGGTGGAGGAAGAGGAGGTGGAGGAGGTGGAGGAGGAGGAAGGAAGAGGAAGCGGCAACATGGTAAAAGAAGAGAAGGAAGAAGAAGGAGAAGAAAGAGGGAGAAGAAGGAGATGGAGGAGGAGAAAGAGGAAGAAGAGATGTAGGAACAATAAAGAGGAGGAAGGAAGAAGGAAGAAGGAAATGAGGTGTAGGAGGAATGAAGAGGGTGAAGGAGGAAGAAGAAAGAGAAGAGGACTTAGAGAAGGGAGGAGGAGAAAGAAGAGAAGAGGAACAGGAAGAAGAGGAGGAGGAAGAAGAAGAGGAAAAGGAACAGGAAGAAGAGGAGGAGGAGGAAGAGAGGAAGAGGAACAGGAAGAAGAGAAGGAGGAGGAAGAAGAAAGAGAAGAGGACTTAGAGGAGGGAGGAGAAGAAAGAGTAAAATAGATTAGGGAGGAACAGGAGGTGTGGAGGAGGAAGAAGAAGAAGAGGATGAGGAGGAAGACGAGGAAGACGTGAAGAAGAGGATGAGGAGGAAGACGAGGAAGACGAAGAAGAGGGATGAGGAAGACAGGCAGCTGGGGGAGGAAGATAAGGAGGTACTGTGGGTACTGCAGAGGCATGAAGGTCTAGGCTGGCCTCAGGTACTCCTAAGATACATAATTAATTTACCTCACCTGATCATAGGGGGGTGCCTCGAGTGAAGTAAGAGAGGGGGAGGGTGGGAGGGAGGAGAGAGAGAGGGGAGGGAGGAGAGAGAGAACAAGGGAGGGGAGAGGGAGGGAGGAGAGAGAGAACAAGGGAGGGAGAGGGAGGGAGGGAGAGGAAACAAGGAGGGGAAAGAAGTGGAAGGGGAGAGAGAGAACAAGGAGGGGAGAGGGGGGAGGGGAGAGAGGGAAACAAGGGAGGGGAGAGTGGAAGGGAGGAGAGAGGACAAGGGAGGGGAGAGTGGAAGGGGAGAGAGAGAGAGAAGGGAGGGGAGAGGGGAGGAGGAGAGAGAGAGAACAAGGGAGGGGAGAGGGGAGGGAGGAGGAGAGAGAACAAGGAGGGGAGAGGGGAGGGAGGGGAGAGAGGAAACAAGGGAGGGAGAAGGAGGTAGAGGGGTGATGGAGAGAGAGAGGAGGGAAGCAAGGAGAGGAGGGGGAAGGAGGATACTGCTTGTATTTCTGCTTGCTTCAACGTTTCTTTATAGGGAGTTCTGCTTCTGCTTTGCCTGCTGCTGCTTGTTTGAACGTTTTATTAGGAAAATGTGCTGTGTTCTGTCTCTGCTTGCACGTTCATTTTATATGCTTGAGAGCTAAGTTTGTTTTGGGAGGGCAGCTAAAGGATGACATGCTCTTGGTTGTGCTTGAAGGATTAACTCTGCTTGTGGCTGAGATGCTGTTGGCTTTACCGTGTAGGATACTTTTGCTTGTGCTTGCAGGATTCTTTGCTTGCTGATGGAGGATGATCTCTGAGGATTCTGTGTGACTCTTCTGCCTGTAGTGGAGAAGAGTTTCGTGTTCTCTGTGCTTGCTGTGTGAAATATGTCAGTGCTTGCAATGCCTCTGTCTGGAACATCATGCTGAAAGTGTTAGGTACTTGGAGAATTATGTTGTCTGTGCTTGGTTGTTTTGTCTGTGCTTAGTTGTTTTGTCTGTGCTTGAAGTTGTTTTGTCTGTGCTTGAAGTTGTTTTGTTTATGCTTGAAGTTGTTTTGTCTGTGCTTGAAGTTGTTTTGTCTGTGCTTGAAGTTGTTTTGTTTTGTGCTTGAAAATAATTTACTCCATCTTGAAAATCCCTTAAGTAATTTTTTAAAGCATTTATCCTACACTAAAATACCTTGGAAGAATTAAATATTTTTCAACATCCTTAAATACTTTGTAATATTTTCAACCATTTAATCACCACTAAAATAAATCGTATCATAATAAGAATTTTTTTCACTATTAGAATTTCTTGACTTTTTTAACTATTTTTCATTAATAAAATTACTTTTTTAACATTTTTAATGAATATTTATCAGTATTTAACCTAACTTAACCTTAAAAAATACTTACAAAATACTAATAAAAAAAATCAACTCCTTAAAATATTGACCAAAAGTAGAATAATTTTAAGAACCCATTTTCTACCTTCGTTAATTATGCATGAAAGTATAATGAGGTGATAATGATCTTTTTTTATATAAGGCCTGTATGATATTAGTACTTAATTTGACTTGATAGGATTTGAGGAGTTGGTGGTTGCTGGTTAGGTTGAGTTAGGGATAATGAGAGATTGTGTGTTATATTCTGGAGTATATCCGAGTTTGTTGATGGTATAGGCTATAGGGTTATATTTTATGTAGTATAACGAGATATATTGGGAGGAGCTGCAGGATTGCTATATTCTAACCTTACCTAACCTTACCTTTACCTTACCTTACCTTACCTTACCTTTCCTTACCTTTCCTTACCTTACCTCACTTACCTTACCTTTACCTTACCTTACCTCACCTTACCTTACACCTTTTACCTACCTTACCTTACTCATCTTTTACTCCACCTTACCTTACCTTACCTTACCTTACCTTTCCCACCTTACCTTACCTTACCTTTTACCTTAATTTTTACCTTTTTTACCTTCACTTTACCTTACCTTACCTTACCTTACATCTTTTACCTTACCTTTACCTACCTTACCTTTTACTCCACCTTTACCTTACCTTACCTTACCTTACCTTACCTTACCCTCACCCTGCCTTACCTCTCACCTTTACCTAATCCCCACCTTACCCATCTTTACCTTACCTTACCTAACCTTATCCACTTACCTTACCTTACCTTACCTTACCCAACCTTACCTTTTTTTACCTAACCTCACCTTACCTAACCTTTACCTTTACCCTACCTTACCTTACCTTACTACCTTACCTAACCTTACCTTACCTTACCTTACCCAACCTTTACTTACCTAACCTCACCTTACCTAACCTTACCTTACCCACCACCTTTACCTACTCCATACCTTACTCCACTCCACCTTACCTTACCTTACCTTACCACCACTCCAACCTCACCTTACCTAACCTTACCTTACCTTACTCTACCTTTACTCCACCTTACCTCACCTTTACCTTACCTCACCTTACCTAACCCCACTACCTACCTTTACCTACCTAACTCACCTTACCTTACTCCACCTTTACCTTACCTTACCCAACCTTACCTTACCTAACCCCACCTTACCTAACCTTTTAATACCTTTACCTTACCTTTACCTTACCTTCCTGCCTTACCTTACCTTACCTTCCTAACCTCACCTTACCTAACCTTACTCTACCTATCTACCTTACCTTACCTTTTACCTACCCAACCTTACCTTTACCTAACCTCACCTTACCTAACCTTACCTTACCTACTTTACCTTACTCCACTCCACCTTACCTTACCTTACCTTTACCTTACTCCAACCTTACCTTACCTAACCTCACCTTTACCTAACCCACCTTACCTTACCTTACCTTACCTTTACCTTTACCTTACCTTTTTACCTTTACCTTACCTTACCTTACCTTACCTTACCTTTTACCCCACCTCACCTAACCTTACCTTGTACCCACCTTACCTTTTTACCTTTTACTCTTACCTTTACCTTACCTACCTTACTCCATTTCCACTCACCTTACACTCCTACCTTACCTTACCCACCTTACCTTACCTAACCTTATCTTACCTTACCTACTCCACCTTTACCTTACCTTACTCCACCTTACCTTACCTTACCTTACCTCACCTTTACCTAACCTCACTTTACCTAACCTTACCTTACCTTACCTTACCTTACCTAACCTTACCTTTACCTTACCTTTACCTTACCTTTTACCCAACCTTACCTTACCTAACCTCACCTTACCTAACCTTACCTTACTACCTTTACCTTACCTTACCTTACCTTACCTTACCTTACCTTACCTCACCTTTACCTAACCTCACCTAACTTTACCTTTTACCTTTTACCTTACCTTACCTAACCTCACCTTACCTAACCCACCTTACCTAACCTTACCTTTTACCTAACCTTACCTAACTTTACCTTACCTACCTAACCTCACCTTACCTACCTTTACCTTACCTTACCCACCTTACCTTACCCAACCTTACCCATTTTACCTAACCTCACTCATCTAACCTTACCTTACCTTACCTTACCTTACCTTACCTTACCTTACCTTACCTTACCTTACCTTAATTAAGTACCCTAGAATTGTGTCATGTCTTAAGAGGGTGAATGATATGGTATGTTGATTATGTATTCTGTCCATAAATGTCCAGGTATTGTCCATAAATGTCCAGGGAATATTGTCCATAAATGTCCAGGTATTGTCCATAAATGTCCAGGTATTGTCCATAAATGTCCAGGTATTGTCCATAAATGTCCAGGAATATTGTCCATAAATGTCTAGGGAATTTTGTCCCTATCTGTTACCTAAAAAATTTTCCAGAGTATTCTGTTCACAACTGTACACAAAAAAAATTGGGAGTTTAGACCTGAAAAAATCGTGTCTGTGTTGTTGTATTAATCTCGGTATTGTGTGTGTGTGTGTGTGTGTGTGTGTGTGTGTGTGTGTGTGTGTGTGTGTGTGTGATCAACCAGGTCCAGCCAGAGATAAAAATAGGGTAAAAGTTGCTTTCCAAACATAAAACTATTTCGAAGTATTTCAATGTTGGGGAGATTTTTTTTTTTAAGTGTAAGATTTTATTAAAGTTTGGATTGTTGTGTGTGTGTGTGTGTGTGTATGTGTGTGTGTGTGTGTGTGAGAGAGAGAGAGACAGACAGACAGACACAGATATAGAGAGAAGAATCTATATTATTATGCTATATATAATTATACATACACACATACATCTATACATATACATACAACTATACATACATACATACTAGTAACTACAGAGCGACACTTGACCAGTTAAATAAGTGTAAGTCTGAATATGTTAATGTGCACTTGAACATGTTAGGTCAGCCTCCACCAATTACAATTAATGATATACAAATATGCTCATCCATTTAGCATAATATTACCGAGCCTTTGTAATTTCTCTTCTATTAAATGTACAGGGGTGTCCAGAATGTCCTATTGCTTTTAACTGGATATTTTGGGACACCTTGTATAGAATATTGTGTTGGGTGGGATATTTTGGGACACCCTGTAGAATATTGTGTTGTGGATATTTTGGGACACCTGTATAGAATATTGTGTTGTGGGGTTTGAGACACCCTGTATTGTGTTGAGGGGATATTTTGGGACACCCTGTATAGAATATTGTGTTGGGTGGGATATTTTGAGACACCCTGTAGAATATTGTGTTGGGTGATATTTTGGGACACCCTGTATAGAATATTGTGTTGGGTGATATTTTGGGACACCCTGTATAGAATATTGTGTTGGGGTATTTTGGGACATCCCTGTATAGAATATTGTGTTGGGTGGGGTATTTTGAGACAACTCTGATAGAATATTGTGTTGGGTGGGGTATTTGAGACACCCTGTATAGAATATTGTGTTGAGGGGTATTTTGGAGACACCCTGTATAGTAGGTTGAGGATATTTTGGACACCTTATAGAATATTGTGTTGTGATATTTTGAGACATCCCCTGTATAGAATATTGTGTTGGGTGGGATATTTTAGACACCCTGTATAGAATATTGTGGGTGGGATATTGGGACACTCTGTATAGAATATTGTGGGGATATTTTGGGGACACCCTGTATAGAATATTGTGTTGGTGGGATATTTTGGGACACCCTGTATAGAATATTGTGTTGGGTGGGGTATTTTGGGACACCCTGTATAGAATATTGTTGTGGGATATTTGAACATCTCTTTTATATTGTGGGTGGATATTTTGAGACACTCTGTATAGAATATTGTGTTGGGTGGGATATTTTGAGACACCTCAATGTTGTGTTGAGTGGGATATTTTGAGACACCCTGTATAGAATATTGTGTTGGGTGATATTTTGAGACACCCTGTATAGAATATTGTGTTGGGTGATATTTTTGAGACATCCTAGAATATTGTGTTGGGTGGGGTATTTGGGACAACCTGTATAGAATATTGTGTTGGTGGGGTATTTTGGACACCCTGTATAGAATATTGTGTTGGGTGGGTATTTTGAGAACCCTATAGAATATTGTGTTGAGGGGATATTTTGGGACACCCTGTATAGAATATTGTGTTGGGTGGGATATTTTGAGACACCCTGTATAGAATATCGCGTGGAGTGAGACATTTTCCCACACCCTGTATATATATATGTATGTATTCTGGGAACAAATGGCAATGAATACGCTCAAAAGGGATTTCATCGAACATAACGGATTTTAACGGTTTTAACGGATTTTAACGGTTTTAACGGATTTTAACGAACTTAACGGATTTTTCAATATTATGTTTTATCCTATCAGGCCCAACTTTTGTTACTGGTAGTAATTTGATGCCCCACGTGAATATATAATGCTTTTACGGTATTATCTTCTCCCGTGTGAGTATGATGAATATAACGGCTCTCTGCTTTAGTGATTGATAAAGTATACAAATAAGACTGGTGTTAATTTTGAGTATTTTGTTTTGTAGTTTAGTTAATAAAATATTTTTATTGGTTTTAAGATTTTATTTGGTTTTATAATGTCAATCACGAGTTTATAATGAAGTGCATAGAAAATACACACATACAGACAGTACACACATACACACAGACACACATACTCCTACATACAAACACACAATTAGACACACACACAAACAAATAAACAAACAAACAAACCCTATAGATAAACACAAACAAACACAAATTATATATAAAAAATATTCCCACTAGATATATACAGTGGCGTCAACAAGGTGGGTCTGTGTACAGTGTCAGTGTGTGTCTGTATGTGTGTCTGTATGTGTATGTATGTATGTATGTAGTGTATGTATGTATGTTTACTTTTGTATCTATTTATGCATGTGTCTGTCTGTCTGTATGTGTGTGTGTGTGTCTGTCTGTCTGTGTGTACGTGTGTGTGTGTGTTTGTTTGTCTGTCTGTATGTATGTATATATGTATGTGTCTGTCTGTCTGTACGTGTGTGTGTGTGTGTTGTTCGTCTGTCTGTATGTACGTGTGTGTGTGTGTGTGTGTGTGTGTCTTGATTTCCTGCTACATTATATTACAAGAGAAAAGACTTTAAACATTACAAATAAGACAGACAGACAGACAGACAGACAGACAGACAGACAGACAGACAGACAGACAGATATAGAATTATACAAATCTCAAACTATACACACAAATACACACAAACATACACAATATCAATACACATTAACAAAAGTTTCTCTGTCTAGTTATGAAAGAAAAAAACAAAATACTCAACCGAGATCTGAGGACTGAGAAACACACGAGTGGGATTCGAACTTGTGAACTTGTAACCTCGAGTAAAGAGATTCCCCAACACAGCAGATGTTTCCACTCTGATGAGACAAGTTTAGTTACAAGCCTGGTCTGATGACTTCTGGTGTGTGTGTGTGTGTGTGTGTGTGTGTGTGTGTGTGTGTGTGTGTGTGTGTGTGTGAGAGCTGGTTTTGCATGTGTTGGAGGGTTTGTTTGTGTGTGTGACTTCTCTCGTAGTATTGTGTATATGAACTTAGCAAACTGGCTTAACCTTTCACACACACACACACACACACACACACACACACACACACACACACACACACACACACACAGGCAGGGGGGCGACCTGTAGGCTCTGTAAATGAGAAAACGTGTCTGTCTGTCTGGGCTAATAGTGGATCTGGCGGGGTGGAGGGGGGGGGAGGGGAGGGGAAGGAGGGAGGAGAGGGTGAGGGGTAGATAAGGGAGGGGGACAGGGGTGATGGGGCAGGAGGGGGTGCTTTATTTTAAAACAGAAACGTTGTTTAGGTTTGGTTAGGTTAGGTTAGGATAAAATAAGATGTTTACTTACGTTCACCTTACGTTCCCCAGCACCACCTTACGTCCTCAGCACCACCTTACGTTCCTCACCACCACCTTACGTTCCTCTCAGCACCACCTTACGTTCCCTCACCCCCCACCTTACGTTCCTCAGCACCACCTTACGTTCCCTCAGCCCCACCTTACGTTCCTCAGCCCAACCTACGTTCCCCAGCACCACCTTACGTTCCCCAGCCCCACCTTACGTTCCTCAGCACCACCTTGCCCCTCAGCACCATCTTACGTTCCCTCAGCCCCACCCTTACGTCTCTAGCCCCACTACATGCCCTCAGCCCCACCCATGTTCTCTCAGCACCACCTTACGATCCTCAGCCCCACCTTACGTTCCCTCAGCACCACCCTGCGCCCTCACCACCACCTTAGTTCCCTCAGCCCCACCTTACGTTCCTCAGCACCACCTTCTTCCCTCAGCCCCACCTTACGCTCTCTCAGCACCAGGCAAGAGAGCATGATTGGATGTGGTCATTGAGGGCGTGAACACTACTAGGCTTCACCTGAGCCTGTGTGGGGTTTCTATTGTGATAATGATGACTATTTTGTGGGTTTTTCGTGTAAGGAGGTGAGGGTGGAGGGGTGGTGAGGTGGGGGGTGGGTAGGGAGGTGGGTGGGGTGGGTAGGGGGGAGGAGGGGTGTGGAGGGAGGGGTGTGGTGGTGGGGGGTGAGGGGGGTGGGTGGGTGAGTGGGTGGGGGCTGAGGGGGTGTGTGTGGGTGGGAGTGGGGTGGTGGGGAGTGGTGTTGAGGGGTTGTGGTGGTGGTGGTGGTGAGGGAATGAGTGGTAGTGTTATAAAATAGTAAGAAAGTAAGATAAAAAATGAGATAGAGTTGTAAGTGAGAGAGAATTGAAAGATAGAGAAAATTGAGAAAGAAAAGTGAGAGAGTGAGAGAGAAAAGTGAGAGAGTTATGAGCATCTTCCCAAAATCTATCTCAACTATGGAATTAACCTCAATTTAAACTTCAAGATCCTAAAACTTTTATATCAATATCTTAAACTTTATATCATAGACGGTGCTTCTCTCTCTCTCTCTCTCTCTCTCTCTCTCTCACACACACACACACACCCATTCTCCCTCCCTCCCTACCTCCCTCCCTCCCTCCCTCCTCCCTTCCTTCCTCCTCCCTCCCCTCTCTCCTCCTTCCTCCCTCCCTCCCTCCCTCCTTCCCTCCTTCCCTTATTTTTCACACACCCTTCCAAATCCCTCCCATACCCACCCACCATCTCCCTCCCTCCTCCCTCCCTCCTCCCTCCCTCCCTCCCTCCCTCTCTCCCTCTCTCCCTCCGTCTCTCCCCTCCCTCCCTCCCCTCCTCCTCCCTCCCTCCCTCCCTCTCTCCTCCGTCTCTCCCTCCCTCCCTCCCTCCCTCCCTCCCTCCTCCCTCCCCTCTCTCCCTCTCTCCCCTCCTCTCTCCCTCCCCTCCCTCCCTCCCTCTCCCCTCCCTCCCCTCCCTCTCTCCCCTCTCTCCCTCCTCCCCTCCCCTCCCTCCCTCCCTCCTCCCTCCCCTCTCTCCCCTCCCTCCCTCCCTCCCTCCCTCCCTCCCTCCCTCCCTCCCTCCCCTCCTCCCTCCCTCCCCTCCCTCCCTCTCTCCCTCCCTCCCTCCCCTCCCTCCCCTCCCTCCCCTCTCCCCTCTCTCCCTCCCTCCCTCCCCTCCTCCTCCCCTCCCTCCCCTCTCTCCCCTCTCTCCCCTCCCCTCCCTCCCCTCCCTCCCTCCCTACCCTCCCCTCGCTCCCTCCCCTCCCTCCCCCCTCCCTCCTTCCCTCCTTCCCTTTATTTTTCACACCCCTTTCCATCCCTCCCTTTCCCACCCACCATCTCCCTCTCTCCCTCCCTCCTCCCTCCTCCCTCCCTCCCCTCCCTCCCTCCCCTCCCTCCCTCCCTCCCTCCCTCCCCTCCTCCCTCCCCTCCCTCCCTCCCTCCCTCCCCTCCCTCTCCCTCTCTCCCCTCCTCTCTCCCTCCCCTCCCTCCTCCCTCCCTCCCTCCCCTCCTCCTCTCTCCCCTCTCTCCCCTCCCTCTCTCCCTCCCTCCCTCCTCCCTCCCCTCCTCCCTCCCTCTCTCCCTCTCTCCCCTCCCTCCCTCCCTCCTCCCTCCTCCCTCCCTCCCTCTCTCCTCCTCCCCTCCCCTCCCTCCCCTCCCTCCCTCCCTCCCTTCCCTCCCTCCCTCCCTCCCTCCCTCCCTCCCTCTCTCCCTCCCTCCCTCCCTCCCTCCCTCCCTCCCTCTCTCCCTCTCTCCCCTCCCCTCCCCCTCCCTCCCTCCCTCCCTCCCTCCCCTCTCTCCCTCTCTCCCCTCCCCTCCCTCCCTCCCTCCCTCCCTACCCTCCCCTCGCTCCTCCCCTCCCTCCCACCCTCCCTCCTTCCCTCCTTCCTTTATTTTTCACACACCCCTTTCCATCCCTCCCATCCCCACCCCTACATCTCCCTCTCTCCCTCCCTCCTCCCTCCCCCTCCTCCTCCCTCCCTCCCTCTCCCTCCCTCCCTCCCTCCCTCCCTCTCTCCCTCCCTCTCTCCTGACTGCAGAACCATCTTGTGGGAGCCATAAACCGCCTCTTGAGACCACATAACGAGATGGATGAACAAGACAATCTTCTATGGATCAGCTGGCGGTCTATCCAGAGTAACACCCCCCATCCTTCATCCCTCGCCTCACCCCTTCTACCCCTTCACCCATTTCCCCTTACTCCCATCTCTACCCATCCCCCCCCCTTGACCCCATTCATTGATGTATAGAATATGGGTGTGTGTGTGTGTCTGTGTGTGTGAGGGTGGGATGGTGCACACACACACACACACACACACACACACACACACACAGAAAGAAAAGAAAGTGAGATATTGAGAGAGAAGAGAGAGAGAGAGAGAGAGAGAGAGAGAGGAGGAAGTGGTTGATATAACTAAAAAATTCACTTAAAAAATAATATAAAATTTTCAACTTCTTAACAAATTTCTGGCTGGTTCCTGACGCTCTCGTGTTGATCCTCTTGAAGATTTCCTCCTACCCCCTAGCCTCCTACCCTTCACCCCTAGCCTCCTACCCTTCAACCCCAGACTCCTAACCTCTCACCCCCAGACTCCTAACCTCTAACCCCAGACTCCTAGCCTCTCATCCCAGACTCCTACCCTTCACCCCTAGCCTCCTAATAACCTCACCCCAGACTCCTAACCTCTCACCCCAGACTCCTAACCTCTCACCCCAGACTCCTACCCTCTCACCCCAGTCTCCTAACCTTTCACCCCAGACTCCTAACCTCTCACCCCAGACTCTAACCTCTCACCCCCAGACTCCTAACCTCTCACCCCCAGACTCTAACCTCTCACCCCAGACTCCTAACCTCTCACCCCAGACTCCTAGCCTCTCACCCCCAGCCTCCTAACCTCTCACCCCAGACTCCCTAGCCTCTCATCCCAGACTCCTAGCCTCTCACCCCCAGCCTCCTAACCTCTCACCCCCAGACTCCTAACCTCTCACCCCAGACTCCTAACCTCACCCCAGACTCCTAGCCCTTCACCCCAGACTCCTTTTCGACTCTAACCTCTCACCCCCAGACTCTAACCTCTCACCCCAGACTCCTAACCTCTCACCCCAGACTCCTAACCCTTCACCCCAGACTGCTCTAGCTCCTCCAGCCTCCTCCCAGTCCCCACAGCTTCGCCTCACTCCTCCCCAGCCCATCCGCACCACTACACTCCTCCTCTAGCTCCTCAGCCTCCAGCCCCAGCACCAAGCCTCCAG
>NW_024733231.1:3940883-3975883 GCF_018991925.1 Homarus americanus
ATTATTATTATTCATTTTTTCATTTATTATTTTTTTTATTGTATTTATTTATTTTTTCTAATTATTTCTTGTTATTTGCCAAATTTTTCTCATTATCAATTATCCATTTTAAATTTTTCTAGTTTCCATTCATCATTTTTTTCATTTTTCTAATAATTCTTCATCATTTTTATTCCTTCCTCATTATCATTATTTTTTACCTGTACTCGTTCGCTTAATTACCCCTAACTAGTCATTTATTCTGGTAAATGAGGGTGAATAATAATAGTTGATAATGAATAGTAATTACGAATCGGTAACCCAGGACAAGATTAGAGGCCCTGATTGGCTATTAATGACGGGAATATGTGATTGGGGGATCTGATTGGCTATTACTGGCGGTTGTGCATGATGGGGTGTTTTGATTGGTTGTTGGAGGTAGGTGTGTGTGTGTGTGATGGGGTGGTCTGATTGGTTGTTAGAGGTATATGTGTGTGATACGATGGTCTGATTGGCTGTTAGTGGTAGGTGTGTGTGATGGGTTGGTCTGATTGTATGTTAGAGGTAGACTGTGTGTGATGGAGTGTTCTGATTGGCTAATATAAACGAGACTGTATGATATGGGTGTCCTGATTGGTTACTTGAAGCGAGGTTTAGTATTCTTTCTCGCTATTGGTCAATTTTCCCACCTAATACTATATGACATTCTGATTGGATAGTGGAAGTCTTTTAACTGTTACTAAGTGAACGTACACACACACACACACACACACACAAACACACACAAACACACACACACACCTTTCCACCTTTCTTCATCCACCTCTCTCTCTCTCTCATGCTACGTAATTTACCTAATGACTGTAATTCCCCTCGTAATTAATACTTAAACCTCAGCATGAATACATAATACATCATCGGTATTATTTTGTGTCGTAATTTTTTGGTAAATGTGAGAAGAGAAAGTAATTAGTAGTGTTATGTGATGCGTGGGGGTAATTAGTGATATAATTAGGGGTGATTAGTGAGAAGAATAGGTAATTAAGGTTTTTTTTTTAATTGGGGGTAATTAGTGATGTGATTGAGGTAATTAGTGAGAATATAAGGTAATTGATAGTGTTATGTAATATGTGGGGTAATTAGTTATGTGGTAATTAGTGAGAAGAGAGAGTAATTAGTGTATTGTGTAATGTAGTGAGGAGGTAGTTAGTGAGAAGAGAAAGTAATTAATAGTGTTATGTAATGCGAGGGTAATTAGTGAGAACAGGATATAATTAATAGTATTATGTAATTAAAGGGTTATTTATGTAATGATGTAATTTCATGTAACATAATGTAATGTAATCTCATGTAATTACTGTAATATTTTCTGTATATTTCTCACCTGTCTGATTCAGGTTTAAGAGTCGGATTTAAATAATTTATGTAATTTGCATAAAACAGGTAATTTTTCTTTTATTTAATTCATTATTCTTCACTTTCCCTCCCTGACCTGACCTAACCTACCCTAACCTGACCTGACCTGACCTAACCTACCCTAACCTGACCTGACCTAACCTACCCTAACCTGACCTGACCTAACCTGACCTGACCTAACGTGACCTGACCTTAGCTAGCCTCCCTAGAACCATTAACAACACCATAATTAACTTGTACACCGAGACGAACGTACAATCATCGCCATCCACCAATCACAGGTCATTAAAACCCCTGAATGGAAAAGTCAACCAATGAGAACGGGTGTTGATGTTAGTGGCAATGGTTTTCTATTGGTCGAGTTGGGAAGGGATCGTGGAATTAATTGGCCAACACTAACAATACGATCTAAGTGTTTAGCGATGTAGGGGGGGTGAGCTCTATGTTTGTGTATTAATTCTTTCCATCCAATATACAACGAAAAACTGGAAATACTGTTGGATATATACAACTTCTGTGTGTTGTTACGACCGTGTGGTATTTTTCTATTGTTATATATATAACACGCTCCCAAGTTGTTCCATATTATTCCTGTAATGATGTTGTTATATTTACTATTATATATTCTAGTCACCTTAACCTGTGCTGTTAAGGTTTTAACTGTTATTATTTGTTCAAACCCATTTAGTATTGTAACAAGCATTCTTTGTTCTCTAACGACCATCTGCATCGTTAAACGACCCACCGGCGGGTCGTGTGGCGGGAGCCGACCTTATATACAGTATAGGACCCACCAACAGTTCAGTCCTCTTGTCATACAGTTCACATCCTTTGAGTGACACTCGTCACCTGTTACTTACTTGTGTTGTTCCTGTCGCCACCAATGTGGTATGTCTATGTCAGTACCTATTTATGTCTCTATTTATGTCCATCAGTATTTGCTTAGTTACATTCAAGTAATTCAGTGTTGTTTCACGTTAGTTAATTTCAGTGTTAGTTTTTATATGTTTATGCAGTGTTAACGTAATCCAATGTTTCCATGTTTAGTATCACTTGTCTTAAAGGTTTCAATAGTGAATCAATTAGTTGTGACAGCCTACGAGGCTCTTTATTGTGTTAATATTTAATTAATTAAATTCTTAAAGGTTTACTTTATTTATTTTTATTCTTTTAATTTACTTCACTTTTTTGTTTGGTTACGCCTAGAACCTGGATATTAAAGTAAATTAGGAGACGACGTAACAGTGTGTGTGGGGGGGGGGTTATGTGTGTGTATATGTGTGTGTATATGTGTGTGTGTATGTGTGTGTGTGTGTGTGTGTGTGTGTACATGACAACAATATACCTACACCCAATATAAACAAATTACAGTATGTAGGGTGAAGATATTTACGTCTCCCCCCCTCTCTCTCTCTCTCTCTCTCCCTTTCTCTCTCCCAAAAGACACCACCACCATTATCACCACCATCACCATCACCACCACCATCACCATTATCACCACCACCACCACTACCACCATCATCATCATCACCACCATCACTACCACCACTTACGTTCTCCCTCCCCCCATCTCCCTGTACTATTATTACGCCACACCCATCACCACCACACCATCACCACACCACACCTATCACCACCACACCACGCTCACACCACACCCATCACACCACACCACACCCATCACCACCATAGTCACCACACCACACACTCCATCACCACCACACATTACCACACCACACCCATCCTCTCTCCAGATCTCATTTAGCTACGAGAGACATATTCCCCCGCGTATCAATATTTACTGTGGGTCGTCTGGTGGATGTGTGCGCTATGATATCGACCCGTTCATATTTCCTCATGAATCAATTTGGTGTTGAGGTGGATTTTGGCTCGTCTCTGTGGCCTCTTGATGGTGGATAATCTTATAGTCAAGTTTGGATTTCTTTGGGGGTGGGGGGGTGTGGTGGGGAGGGGGGTAATTGTGTTGTTTGGGAGGGGTGAGGGTGGGGGAGGGTGTGGGTAAAGGGGGAAGGGAGGGGAAGAGTGGGTAATGACAGTGTTTAGTTGAGGAGGGGGAGTGGGGAGGAAAGGTGAGAGTGTAGGGGAGATAAGAACGTTGTTTGGTAATGGTGGGGAAGGTAGGGAGGGATGGGTGGGAGATTACAGTGTTGTTTGGTAAAGGAGGGAAGGGAGAGGGAGGTAAGGGAGAGGGAGGAAAGAAGGGAGTAGGGGACTGGAAGAACTCTCACTCTCTCTCTCTCTCTCAAAAGTTGTGTCTCAGCTCAACATGTCTCTCGTGCATGTCTCACTAAGAATAATGGGACACAAAAGTTTCTTAAGATGGGCGTTGTTCTTCGTCTTCCTGACTTGGAATACTTTTTTTGTATTTTTACGTATTTTTATGTAGTTTTGTGTAGTTTTGTATTTTTTATGAGTATTTTTTATCTGGGTTAGGTTAGAGAGGCACTGGGTCAATTAACCTGAAGGTGGGAAAGGAGAAAGAACTGGAGGAGGAGGAGGAAGACGAGGAGGATGAGAATGAAGAGAGGAGGAAGAAGAGGAGGAGGAAGAAGAAAATTAAGAGTAAGAAGAGGAGGAGGAAAAGCAGGAAGAAGAGGAGGAGGAAGACGAAAATTAGGAGTAAGAAGATAATGAAGAAGATAAAGAAGAAGAGGAGGAGGAAGAGGAAAATTAAGAGTAAGAAAATAAAGAAGAGGAGGAGGAGGAAGAAGAAAACTAAGAATAAGAAGATAAAGAAGAAGAGGAGGAAGAGGAAGACTGACCCGTGTTACACTCCCCGGCTCATGGTCTGTACGAGGTTAATCTGCATACTCCGGTAGATTTAATGGTGCCTAATGACCTGGTTGAATGGAGCAACTGGTCGTTATCCCGATGGTTGTGGCGTACATGACAAGCCTCTAGGTCCTGATGCTGTTGGCGAAATGGCTGTGAGGGAGAGAGGGAGGGAGAGAGGGAGATGGGTGGAGGATGTGGAATAAGGGTAATGTGGTAGGAAAGGAGGAAGGAGGAGAAAGGGTGGGGTAAGGGTGGTAGGGAAGAAGGGAAGGAAATAGAAGGAGGGAGAGAAAGGGGGAGAGAGAAGGAGGGAGATATGGACTAATGGACTGGTAAACTAGCGGAAGGGTTTGTGAATAAAACTTTAAACGGGATTGTATACACACACACACACACACACACACACACACACACACACTTCCCTCCCCCACACCGCTACAAGCACGCACACATCCCAAAACACACCTACACCCTCTCTGCATACACCCCACCCTTCCTCACACACACACACACACACACACACCCATCCTACCATCAAACACACACCCACCTCCACACCCTCCTTCTTCTCCCATCATCCCCCCACACACCCTAACACACCCCCACACACCCTAACACACCCACAAGAGAGACCCACACAACAGCAGGCCCCCGGCAGCAGTTTTAAGAGTCACCCCAATACTCTAGGGTTGATCCTCTCCCTCTCTCTCCGTTTTTTTTGTCTTTATTTTTATCCTCTCGTTTTTATATTACTCTTACGTCTGGTCTCAGTTAGTTCTCGTGGGTCTGTGATTGTTATTTTCAGTACTCCTTACTCCCCGCCACTGATCGGCTCGTCAGCTGTTTGGGTGGTCGGTCACGTCTCTATTACGCACTGTTGTCATGTACCGGCTCCTGAATGTACCTGAACCTGCTCCGGTGTTGGTCAAGTCTGGTCATGAAAGAGCTCACACTCGGTGCCGTCACAACACTCTCTGACAGATTGTTCCAAGAGTTTTCACAACTCTCACTCTGAAAAAGTTTGCCCTCACAGTTTTCTGGACTTGTGGCTTCTTCAACCTTGAGCTGTGACCCCTTGTGGGGCGAGCGTCCGCCAGCTCCAGGTAAGGGCACTCGACTGACTAGTGTCCCTTGAGATGTTTATACACTTCGATTAGGTCACTTTCTTCTTCTTCTTCTTCTTCTTCTTCTTCTTCTTCTTCTTCTTCTTCTTCTTCTTCTTCTTCTTCTTAACGTATACATGTATATTCGTTAAATAATATAACAGTGAGAGCAGAAGATGATATTTGAACAAACAGATGGAGAGGGGAGGATAAAAGTAATAAATAAACAAGAATGTAGTAAAGAGAGAGAGAGAGGGAGAGAGAGCGAGAGAGAGAGAGAGAGAGAGAGAGAGAGAGAGAGAGAGAGAGAGAGAGAGAGAGAGAGAGAGAGAGAGAGAGATTTAATGACACACAGGTACATGCAAGTTTATCTCTTACTGTTAGTCTTCTTAAACCTCCCTGTGTCGACTTTCTTCTCTGGTTTAAGATATAAGAACGTTATCTGTTTCCCTTATAAAACACTAGGGGAAGATGTAAAGTTTCCTACGATTAGTTTTATTCCTAAAGGTTTTAATAAAGTTAAAACATTCACTTAACACACCAGTTAGGAGATAAAATTAACACTGAGACTCTACCTTAACTAGATACCTTCACTTAACACACCAGTTAGGAGACAAAATTAACACTGAGACTCTACCTTAACTAGATACCTTCACTTAACACACACCAGTTAGGAGATAAAATTAACACTGAGACTCTACCTTAACTAGATACCTTCACTTAACACACACCAGTTAGGAGATAAAATTAACACTGAGACTCTACCTTAACTAGATACCTTCACTTAACACACCAGTTAGGAGACAAAATTAACACTGAGACTCTACCTTAACTAGATACCTTCACTTAACACACACCAGTTAGGAGACAAAATTAACACCGAGACTCTACCTTAACTAGATACCTTCACTTAACACACCAGTTAGGAGACAAAATTAACACTGAGACTCTACCTTAACTAGATACCTTCACTTAACACACACCAGTTAGGAGACAAAATTAACACTGAGACTCTACCTTAACTAGATACCTTCACTTAACACACCAGTTAGGAGACAAAATTAACACTGAGACTCTACCTTAACTAGATACCTTCACTTAACACCACCAGTTAGGAGACAAAATTAACACTGAGACTCTACCTTAACTAGATACCCTCACTTAACACCACCAGTTAGGAGACAAAATTAACACTGAGACTCTAACTTAACTAGATACCTTCACTTAACACCACCAGTTAGGAGACAAAATTAACACTGAGACTCTACCTTAACTAGATACCTTCACTTAACACCACCAGTTAGGAGACAAAATTAACAATGAGACTCTACCTTAACTAGATACCTTTACTTAACACCACCAGTTAGGAGACAAAATTAACACTGAGACTCTACCTAAACTAGATACCTTCACTTAACACCAGTTAAGAGACAAAATTAATTCTGAGTCTCTACCTTAACTAGATACCTTCACTTAACACCACCAGTTAGGAGACAAAATTAACACTGAGACTCTACCTTAACAAGATACCTTCACTTAACACCACCAGTTAGGAGACAAAATTAGCACTGAGACTCTACCTTAACTAGATACCTTCACTTAACACCACCAGTTAGGAGACAAAATTAACACTGAGACTCTACCTTAACTAGATACCTTCACTTAACACCACCAGTTAGGAGACAGAATTAACACTGAGACTCTACCTTAACTAGATACCTTCACTTAACACCACCAGTTAGGAGACAAAATTAACACTGAGACTCTACCTTAACTAGATACCTTCACTTAACACCACCAGTTAGGAGACAAAATTAACACTGAGACTCTACCTTAACTAGATACCTTCACTTAACAATACACACCAGTTAGAGACAAAATTAACACCGAGACTCTACCTAACTAGATACCTTCACTTAACACACCAGTTAGAGATAAAAATTAACACTGAGACTCTACCTTAACTAGATACCTCACTTAACACACCAGTTAGAGACAAACAACACCGAGACTTCCCTACCTTAACTAGATACCTTCACTTAACACACCAGTTAGAGATACAAAATTAACACTGAGACTCTACCTTAACTAGATACCTTCACTTAACACACACCAGTTAGAGATAAAATTAATTGAGACCCTCTACCTTAACTAGATACCTTCACTTAACACACAACTGTGTTAGGAGACAAAATTAACACTGAGACTCTACCTAACTAGATACCTTCACTTAACACACACCAGTTAGGAGACAAAATTAACACTGAGATTCCCCACCTTAACTAGATACCTTCTCACTTAACACACACCAGTTAGGAGACAAAATTAACACCGAGATTCCCACCTTAATCCAGATACCTTCACTTAACACACACCAGTTAGAGACAAAATTAACACTGAGACCTACCTTAACTAGATACCTTCACTTAACACACCAGTTAGAGACAAAATTAACACTGAGACTCTACCTTAACTAGATACCTCTCACTTAACACACCAGTTAGGAGGTAAAATTAACACTGAGACTCCTACCTAACTAGATACCTTCACTTAACACACACCAGCTAGAGACAAAAATTAACACCGAGACCTCTACCCTTAACTAGATACCTCTTACCTCCTTAACACAACCAGTTAGAGATACAAAATTACCACCGAGACTCTACCTTTAACTAGATAATCTTCACCTAACACACACCAGTTAGAGACAAAATTAACACCTGAGACTCTCTACCTAACTAGATAATTCCTCTCACTTAACACACCAGTTAGAGATAAACAACACTGAGACTCTACCTAACTAGATACCTTCACTTAACACACACCAGTTAGAGATAAAATTAACACTGAGACTCTCTACCTTAACTAGATACCTTCACTTAACACACCAGTTAGAGACAAAAATTAACACTGAGACTCTACCTTAACTAGATACCTTCACTTAACACACACCAGTTAGGGAGACAAAATTAACACTGAGACCTCTACCTAACTAGATACCTTCACTTAACACACACCAGTTAGAGACAAAATTAACACTGAGGACTCTACCTAACTAGATACCTTTACCTCTAACACACCAGTTAGAGATAAAATTAACACTGAGACTCTACCTAACTAGATACTCCTCACTTAACACACCAGTTAGAGACAAAATTAACACTGAGACTCTACCTAACTAGATACCTTCACTTAACACACCAAAGTTAGAGAGATAAAAATTAACACTGAGACTCTACCTTAACTAGATACCTCACTTTAACACACACCAGTTAGAGACAAAATTAACACCGAGACTCTACTCCAACTAGATACCTTCACTTACTGACCAGTTAGGAGACAAAATTAACACCGAGACTCTACCTTAACTGATACCTTCACTTAACACACCAGTTAGAGACAAAATTACCACCAGACCACCTTAACTAGATAACTTCACTTAACACACCAGTTAGAGATAAAATTAACACTGAGACTTACCTTAACTAGATACCTTCACTTAACACACCACAGTTAGAGCATTGTACTAACACTGAGACTCTACCTTAACTAGATACTTTCACTTAACACACCAGTTAGATATCGTACCACCAGGTAGGAGACACAACACCAGGTAGGAGACACAACACCAGTTAGGAGACACAATTAACACCAGGTAGGAGACACAACACCAGGTAGGAGACACAATTAACACGGAACAAACTGTATCTCCCGACTCTGGTCTGAATGGAAACTTGTGGTGTAGTTTATGTTAAATTGGTGAAGATAATGTAAGTTAATCTACCGTTAACATTAAGGACGCTTGGTCGGTAAGGTTAAAATAGGAGGGCATTGGTTTAGAGGGGGAGAGGGAGAGGGGAGGTGAGGGAGAGGGAAGGTGAGGAGAGGGAAGGTGGGGAGAGGGGAAGGTGAGGGGAGACGGGAGGTGAGGGGAGAGGAGACGGGAGGTGAGGGGAGAGGGAAGGTGAGGGGAGAGGTGGGAGATGGGAGGTGAGGAGAGAGGGGAGGTGAGGGAGAGGGGAGGTGAGGGAGACGGGAGGTGAGGGAGAGAGGGGAGGGAGACGGGAGGTGAGGGAGAGGGAAGGTGAGAGGAAAGGAAGGTGAGGGGAGAGGAGGTGAGGGTAGAGGGGAGGTGAGGGAAGGGAGGTGAGGGGGAGGGAAGGTGAGGAGAGGAGGTGAGGGGAGACAGAGGTGAGGGGAGAGGTGAGGTGAGGGAGACGGGAGGTGAGGGAGACGGGAGGTGAGGGGAGGAGTGAGGTGAGGGGAGACAGGAGGTGAGGGAGAGGGGAGGTGAGGGTGGAGGGGAGGTGAGGGAGACGGGAGGTGAGGGAGAGGTGAGGTGAGGGGAGAGGGGAGGTGAGGGGGAGACAGGAGGTGAGGGGAGAAGGGGGAGGTGAGGGAGAGGGAGGTGAGGGGAGACGGAGGTGAGGGGAAGGAGGAGAGGGGGAGGTGAGGGGAGACGGGAGGTGAGGGAAGGTGAGGAGAGGGAAGGTGAGAGGAGAGGGGGGAGGTGAGGGAGACGGAGGAGGAGAGAAAGGAGAGTAGAGGAAATAGAGCTATGTGGGGAGGGAGAGGTGAAGGAAGAGGGAGAGGAAGGAGAAGAGAGAGGAACGAAAGGTGAAGGAATTGAGGGAAGAGAGGGAAGAGGGAGGGAAGATGCATTGAAAGGGAAGGTAATGAGAGGAAAGGGAGAGAGAGAGAGAGAGAGAGGGGAGAGAGAGAGAGAGAGAGAGAGAGAGAGAGAGAGACTATTGTGTACGGTCAGAGATGGAAGATGATGATGATGGGTGGTGATAAATAAGGTTAGATAATAAAGATAACGATAAAGAAGGAGGAAGAGGGACATTACAGTAAAAGGCTGATAAAGATGGGAAGTAAGGGAGAAAGATGGATGTTGTAGAGAGACGATAATAGTGAAGGTTAATAAAGATAGGGAATATAACAAATAATGATTAATAGATAGAGAAAAATGGTTAATCTCTCTCTCTCTCTCTCTCTCTCTCTCTCACCATACCGGGGCAACACTATGTCCGTATGTATGTTTGAATATGCAAATTAGTTTTCCTCCTTGGAAACTTAGTCTTACACACTGCTACTGTGGAGAGCTGGTATGAGATTAGCTCTCTTCTTCTTTCTCTTCTTTTTTCTCTCTCTTCTTCTTCTTTTTTTTTTTTCTTTTTTTTTTTCTTTCTTCTCTTCTCTCTCTCTTCTCTCTCTCTTCTCTCTCTCTCTCTCTCTCTCCGTTATACAACCCTTCATTTACTGCTTAATCTCTTCCTATCTCCGGGTTAATAGCATAGTAAGCTACCCGCACACTGTCTCTCTAAACCACATAGTCTCTCTCATAACCCACATAGTGTCTCTCATAACCCACATAGTATCTCATAACTCATAACTTATCACATAACTCACAACTCACACAAGAAATATAGAGCCACTCACAACTCACAACTCACACCACATAATTCACATTCTCACATATAACTTACAACCTCTCACATAGGTCACAAAAAATACAGTACTACTCATAACTCACAACCTCTCACAACTCTCACAAAAATACAGTACTACTTAGAACTCATAACTCACAATCTCTCACAACTCTCACAAAATAATACAGTACTACTCAGAACTCATAACTCACAATCTCTCACATAGCTCACAACCTCTCACATATCTCACCACGTCTCTCTCACATAGCTCACACCTCCTCACAACTCTCACAAGAAATATAGAGCCACTCACAACTCATAACTCACAGAAGAATGATCACAGTTCCATTTTATTTGTGGGTTGAAATATCAGACTGCAAAAATGCTTATCTTCTGGGTCTTCTGGCCACGGGACAGCTGGGAGAGTGTGGGAGGGTGTGGAGGGGGGGAGAGGTGGGAAGGGGAGGGTGAGGGAGAGGGAGGTCAGGGAGAGGTGGGAGAGTGGGAGGGTCAGGAGAGGGGAGGGTGTGGAGAGGGGAGGGTAGGGAGGTGGGAGGGGGGGAGGGTTAGGGGAGAGTGTGAGGGTCAGGGAGAGTGTGGGAGGGTGTGGGAGAGTGTGGGAGGTCAGGAGAGTGTGGAGGGTGGAGGGTTAGGGAGAGTGTGGGAGGGTCAGGAGAGGTGGAGGGTGTGGGAGAGTGTGGAGGGTCAGGGAGAGTGTGGAGGGTGGGAGAGTGTGGGAGGGTGAGGGAGAGTGTGGAGGGTGAGGGAGAGTGTGGGAGGGTCAGGGAGAGGGAGAGTGTGGAGGGTGTGGGAGGGTGTGGGGAGGGGGGAGAGGTGGGGAGAGTGAGGGAGAGTGTGGAGGGTTAGGGGGAGAGTGTGGGAGGGTGTGGGAGGGTTAGGAGAGTGTGGGAGGGTCAGGGAGTGTGGGAGAGTCTGGGAGGGTGTGGAGGGTGTGGAGGGTTAGGAGAGTGTGGGAGAGGTGTGGGAGAGTGTGGGAGAGTGAGGGAGGTGAGGGAGAGTGTGGGAGGGTTAGGGAGAGGTGGGGAGGGTGTGGAGGGTCAGGAGAGGTGGGAGGGTTAGGGAGAGGGAGAGTGTGGGAGGGTCAGGGAAAGTGTGGGAGTGAGGGGATATATATAGAGAGAGAGAGAGGGAATGAAGGAAGGGAGAGGGAGAGAAAAGAAGAAGTGAGGGAGAAAGAAGGAGAGGGGAGAGAAGATGTTTTTTAATTAAAGAAAGACAGACAGAGGGAGAAGGAAAAGGAAAGGGAGGAGATGACAAAACGAAGCCAAGCAAATGAAAGAGAGAGAGAGAGAGGGAGAGGGGAGAAAGATAAGAGATAGAATTGAAGAGAATAAAAGAAAGGGAGAAAAATGTGAAAAGGAAAGTCAGCAAAGGAGAGGAAGAGAGAAACGAGAGAGAAAGAGATTTGATGAGAGAGAGAGAGAGAATTCAAAATAACAACAAGAACAATAATAACAAGAACATTAACAGTAAACAATAATAACAGCAACAAAAATAACAATAACAACAACAATGTCAACAACAATAACAGCAACAACAACAATAACACCACCACCACCAACACAACAATAACACCACCACCACCAACAATAACTAACAATATCCATCCTTCATCCTGGGTAAAAAATAATCACAACCCGACACTGAGATAATTAACGTCACCTAACATAGAATTAATCTAATCCTGAGGTAAACGATGGCGTCGCCTATCCTGGGAAAAACAAAAATGCTTTACTGTCTAGAAGCTAAATCTGTATCCAATTTAGCTGAGGTATTGTAATGCTTTGTGATTTACCGTTTGTTCACTAGAGGCGCTCTTGGTTTATTGTTAGTTTGCCGTTTGTCCACTAGAGGCGCTCTAGTTTATTGTTAGTTTACCGCTTGTCCACTAGAGGCGCTGTTGGCTTATTGTTAGTGTACAGCTTGTCCACAAGGGCTGTTGGCTTATTGTTAGTGTACAGCTTGTCCACTAGAGGCGCTGTTGGCTTATTGTTAGTGTACAGCTTGTCCACTAGAGGCGCTGTTAGTTTATTGTTGTTTACCGCTTGTCCACTAGAGGCGCTGTTGGCTTATTGTTAGTGTACAGCTTGTCCACTAGAGGCGCTGTTGGCTTATTGTTAGTGTACAGCTTGTCCACTAGAGGCGCTGTTGGCTTATTGTTATTTACCGCTTGTCCACTAGAGGCGTGTTGGCTTATTGTTAGTGTACAGCTTGTCCACTAGAGGCGCTGTTGGCTTATTGTTAGTTTACCGCTTGTCCACCAGAGGCTTGTTAGTTTATTGTTAGTTTACCGCTTGTCCACTAGAGGCGCTGTTGGCTTATTGTTAGTGTACAGCTTGTCCACTAGAGGCTGTTGGCTTATTGTTAGTGTACAGCTTGTCCACTAGAGGCCTGTTAGTTTATTGTTAGTTTACCGCTTGTCCACTAGAGGCTGTTGGCTTATTGTTAGTGTACAGCTTGTCCACTAGAGGTGCTGTTGGCTTATTGTTAGTGTACAGCTTGTCCACTAGAGGCGCTGTTGGCTTATTGTTAGTGTACAGCTTGTCCACTAGAGGCGCTGTTGGCTTATTGTTAGTGTACAGCTTGTCCACTAGAGGCGCTGTTGGCTTATTGTTAGTGTACAGCTTGTCCACTAGAGGGCTGTTGGCTTATTGTTAGTGTACAGCTTGTCCACTAGAGGCGCTGTTGGCTTATTGTTAGTTTACAGCTTGTCCACTAGAGGCGCTGTTGGCTTATTGTTACAGTGTCCACAGAGGTGTTATGTTAGTGTACAGCTTGTCCACTAGAGGCGCTGTTGGCTATTGTTAGTGTACAGCTTGTGTTGGTTATTGTTAGTGTACAGCTTGTCCACTAGAGGCTGTTGGCTTATTGTTAGTGTACAGCTTGTCCACTAGAGGCGCTGTTGGCTTATTGTTAGTTTACAGCTTGTCCACTAGAGGCGCTGTTAGTTTTGTATATGTTTAAGTTAATGAAGAAATTTTGATGGAACTGTTGCTTTTGTTAATTTATCTTAACCTAATATAACCGAACCTAATTTAACCCTAATCTAACTTAACCTTATCTAAACCTAAACTAAACTAATCTTAATCTAACCTAAAACATTCACACTCACCTATTCCCTTCCTCTTTCCCTCACACTTACTCACCCACTCAGCCACACACTCCTCACCCACTCATCCATCCTCTCCTCACCTTCCCTCTCCTTCTCATTATCAGACCCCCACACACAGTAGAGAAAAGAAAAATAATGTTTCATAATTCTAAAAAAACTTTCCACCATCCAATCAGTTATTCATGAGTCCCCCTCGACCGTCTCTTTGTATGTCTGATTAATATCAAGGGGTGACTGAGGGGTTGTAGGGGTGACTGAGGGTTGTAGGGTGACTGAGGGGTTAGTGACTGAGGGTTGTAGGGGTGACTAGGGTTGTAGGGGTGACTGAGGGGTTGTAGGGGTGACTGAGGGTTGTAGGGGTGACTGAGGGGTTGTAGGGGTGACTGAGGGTTGTAGGGGTGTCTGAGGGGTTGTAGGGGTGACTGAGGGGTTGTAGGGGTGACTGAGGGTTGTAGGGTGACTGAGGGTTGTAGGGGTGACTGAGGGTGAGGGACTGAGGGCTGTAGGGGTGACTGAGGGTTGTAGGGGTGACTGAGGGGTTGTAGGGGTGACTGAGGGGTTGTAGGGGTGACTGAGGGGTTGTAGGGGTGACTGAGGGGTTGTAGGGGTGACTGAGGGGTTGTAGGGGTGACTGAGGGTTGTAGGGGTGACTGAGGGGTGTAGGGGACTGAGGGTTGTAGGGGTGACTGAGGGGTTGTAGGGGTGACTGAGGGTTGTAGGGGTGACTGAGGGTTGTAGGGGTGACTGAGGGGTGTAGGTGACTGAGGGTTGTGGGGGACTGAGGGTTGTAGGGGGGTGTGGGTGACTGAGGGGTTGTAGGGGTGACTGAGGGGTTGTAGGGGTGACTGAGGTATTGTAGGAACTTCAGGTAACACAAACATCAAGGAACTTCAGGTAACACAAACATCAAGGAACTTCAGGTAACACAAACATCAAGGAACTTCAGGTAACACAAACATCAAGGAACTTCAGGTAACACAAACATCAAGGAACTTCAGGTAACACAAACATCAAGGAACTTCAGGTAACACAAACATCAAGGAACTTCAGGTAACACAAACATCAAGGAACTTCAGGTAACACAAACATCAAGGAACTTCAGGTAACACAAACATCAAGGAACTTCAGGTAACACAAACATCAAGGAACTTCAGGTAACACAAACATCAAGGAACTTCAGGTAACACAAACATCAAGGAACTTCAGGTAACACAAACATCAAGGAACTTCAGGTAACACAAACATCAAGGAACTTCAGGTAACACAAACATCAAGGAACTTCAGGTAACACAAACATCAAGGAACTTCGTGTAACACAAACATCAAGGAACTTCAGGTAACACAAACATCAAGGAACTTCAGGTAACATAAACATCAAGGAACTCAGGTAACACAAACATCAAGGAACTTCAGGTAACACAAACATCAAGGAACTTCAGGTAACACAAACATCAAGGAACTTCAGGTAACACAAACATCAAGGAACTTCAGGTAACACAAACATCAAGGAACTTCAGGTAACACAAACATCAAGGAACTGTAACACAAACATCAAGAACTTGTAAAAAACATCAAGGAACTTCAGGTAACACAAACATCAAGGAACTTCAGGTAACACAAACATCAAGGAACTTCAGGTAACACAAACATCAAGGAACTTCAGGTAACACAAACATCAAGGAACTTGGTAACACAAACATCAAGGAACTTCAGGTAACACAAACATCAAGGAACTTCAGGTAAAACAAACATCAAGGAACTTCAGGTAACATAAACATCAAGGAACTTCAGGTAACACAAACATCAAGGAACTTCAGATAACATCAAGGAACTTCAGGTAACACAAACATCAAGGAACTTCAGGTAACACAAACATCAAGGAACTTCAGGTAACACAAACATCAAGGAACTTCAGGTAACACAAACATCAAGGAATTCAGGTAACATAAACATCAAGGAACTTCAGGTAACACAAACATCAAGGAACTTCAAACAAAATCAAGGAACTTAGGTAACAAAAATCAAGGAACTTCAGGTAACAAAATCAAGGAACTTCAGGTAACACAAACATCAAGGAACTTCAGGCACAAACATCAAGGAACTTCAGGTAACACAAACATCAAGGAACTTCAGGTAACACAAACATCAAGGAACTTCAGGTAACACAAACATCAAGGAACTTCAGGTAACACAAACATCAAGGAACTCCAGGTAACACAAACATCAAGGAACTTCAGGTAACACAAACATCAAGGAACTTCAGGTAACACAAACATCAAGGAACTTCAGGTAACACAAACATCAAGGAACTTCAGAACACAAACATCAAGGAACTTCAGGTAACATAAACATCAAGGAACTTCAGGTAACACAAACATCGAATGAAACATCAAGGAACTTCAGGTAACACAAACATCAAGGAACTTCAGGTAACATAAACATCAAGGAACTTGGTAACACAAACATCGGGTGGTTTGAACTTCAGGTAACACAAACATCAAGGAACTTCAGGTAACAAAACATCAAGGAACTTCAGGTAACACAAACATCAAGGAACTTCAGGTAACACAAACATCAAGGAACTTCAGGTAACACAAACATCAAGGAACAGAAAGCTAAGAGCCACAACATCACTCTTCTCAAGCTTAACATGTGTAGAAGTTTCCTACCTCCTTCTTCCTCTTCCTCCTTCTTCCTCTTCCTCCTTCTTCCTCATCCTCCTTCTTCCTCTTCCTCCTTCTTCCTCTTCCTCCTTCTTCCTCTTCTCCTTCTTCCTCATCCTCCTTCTTCCTCTTCCTCCTTCTTCCTCTTCCCTTCCTTCTTCCTCATCCTCCTTCTTCCTCTTCCTTCCTTCTACCCCTGCCTCTCACTTATCTACTCTTGTTCACACCTGTTGTTCACACCTGTTGTTTACACCTGTAGCTGCTTATTATTACATCTAGTTAAGGTAGAGTCTCAGTGTAAGTTCAAAACCATATTTATACGTAATCTATAAGTCTTAGATCAAACTAACCAATAAGACACAAACTGAACGAAACTGTGTGAATCAGGAGGAGTGAGAGGTGAGGAGTGAGAGGTGAGGAGTGAGAGATGGGGAGTGAGAGGTGAGGAGTGAGAGGTGAGGAGGAGAGGTGAGGGAGGAGAGGTGAGGAGGAGAGATGAGGAGTGAGATGTGGGATGGGAGTGAGGGTGAGGAGTGAGAGGTGAGAGGAGATGAGGAGAGAGATGAGGAGTGAGAGGTGAGGAGGAGAGGTGAGGAGTGAGAGATGTGGGTTGAGGAGTGGGTAAGAATGAGAGGTGAGGAGGAGAGGTGAGGAGTGAGAGGAGGAGGAGAGATGGGGAGGAGAGATGTGGGATGAGGAGTGAGGGGTGAGGATTGAGAGGTGAGGAGGAGAGATGAGGAGTGAGAGGTGAGGAGTGAGAGGTGAGGAGGGAGATGTGGGTTGAGGGGAGGGTAAGAGGAGAGTAGGAGGAGGTGAGGAGGAGGGGTAAGTGACCACCATACCGTATATTCAAGGTTCCTCCCTGATGACTTGTCGAAGGTCTCTCTCTCTCTCTCTCTCTCTCTCTCTCTCTCTCTCTCTCTCTCTCTCTTCTCAGCTTCATTATGATATAAGACGGTCTCAGGTTCTTTGATCTGTCGATATAAATGTGGCCGGCATGAGTATTGACATAATCTATCTCTATCTCTATCTCTTTCTTTATTTCTATCTTCTCTCTCTCTCTCTCTCTCTCTCTCTCTCTCTCTCTCTCTCTCTCTCTCTCAGGTCGTTATACTGTGATTTATGGTTTGTCGTCGAACAGATCCAAAAGTGGTTTTAAGTCTCCTTTTGTGTGTGTGTGTGTGTGTGTGGGTGTATGTATGTATGTGTGTGTGTGTGTGTGTGTGTGTGTGTGTGTGTGTGTGTGTAATCATGGGGTTAAGTCACTGTATTTAAGGGATCATCTGAAGGTTAACCCCAGCTCAATACACTTTAAGATTAACCTAACCTAATCTAACCTAACCTAATAATCTAACCTAACCTAACCTAACCTAACCTAATCTAACCTAACCTAACCCAATCTAACCTAACCTAATCTAACCTAACCTAACCTAACCTAACCTAACCTAACCTAACCTAATCTAACCTAACCTAACCTAACGTAACCCTCTTGGGTAGATTAGGGTTTAATCTTCAGGTTATACATTCTTGAGTGAGTTATTAACCTCTCTTTATTTCTTGTCTGTCTACCTTGAGTTATATACACATTCTTGGTGAGTTATTAACCTGTCTTTATTTACTGTCTACCTTGAGTTATATACACATTCTTGGTGAGTTATTAACACCTGTTTACCTTGAGTTATATACACATTCTTGAGTGAGTTATTACCTGTCTGTCTACCTTGAGTTATATACACATTCTTGGTGAGTTATTAACCTGTCTTTATACCTGTCTGTCTACCTTGAGTTATATACACATTCTTGAGTGAGTTATTAACCTGTCTTTTTTACCTGTCTGTCTACCTTGAGTTATATACACATTCTTGAGTGAGTTATTAACCTGTCTTTATTTACCTGTCTGTCTACCTTGAGTTATATACACATTCTTGGTGAGTTATTTACCTGTCTTTATTTACCTGTCTGTCTACCTTGAGTTATATACACATTCTTGAGTGAGTTATTAACCTGTCTTTATTTACCTGTCTGTCTACCTTGAGTTATATACACATTCTTGGTGAGTTATTAACCTCTCTTTATTTACCTGTCTCTACACCTGGTTATATACACATTCTTGAGTGAGTTATTAACCTGTCTGTTTACCTTGAGTTATATACACATTCTTGAGTGAGTTATTTACCTGTCTGTCTACCTTGAGTTATATACACATTCTTGAGTGAGTTATTTACCTGTCTGTCTACCTTGAGTTATATACACATTCTTGGTGAGTTATTAACCTGTCTTTATTTACCTGTCTGTCTACCTTGAGTTATATACACATTCTTGAGTGAGTTATTAACCTGTCTTTTTTTACCTGTCTGTCTACCTTAGGTTATATACACATTCTTGAGTGGGTTATTAACCTGTCTTTATTTACCTGTCTGTCTACCGTAGGTTATATACACATTCTTGAGTGAGTTATTAACCTGTCTTTATTTACCTGTCTGTCTACCTTGAGTTATATACACATTCTTGAGTGAGTTATTAACCTGTCTTTATTTACCTGTCTGTCTACCTTGAGTTATATACACATTCTTGGTGAGTTATTAACCTGTCTTTATTACCTGTCTGTCTACCTTGAGTTATATACACATTCTTGAGTAGGTTATTTACCTGTCTTTATTTACCTGTCTGTCTACCTTGAGTTATATACACATTCTTGGTGAGTTATTAACCTGTCTTTATTTACCTGTCTGTCTACCTTGGGTTATATACATTCTTGAGTGAGTTATTAACCTGTCTTTATTTACCTGTCTGTCTACCTGGTTATATACATTCTTGGGTGAGTTATTAACCTGTCTTTATTTACCTGTCTGTCTACCGGTTATATACACATTCTTGAGTGAGTTATTTACCTGTCTTGTCTACCTTGAGTTATATACACATTCTTGGTGAGTTATTTACCTGTCTGTTTACCTTGAGCTATAAACATTATTTAACTTGTTTAAGGATGATGAGAGGTATATGTTAGGGTCCTCTGACTTATCCTCGGTTATACTCGGCCAGGTGTCACTGCTCAGGTAAATAGCTCACCTGGGAGTATTGTCTACGGCAGGTGAAGCTTCAGGCGTGAGGCGGAGAAGATGTGAGGAGGAGGGAGGAGGTGAGGAGGGAGGGAGAGAGGTGAGGTGAGGGAGGGAGGGAGAGGTGAGGAGGGTGAGGAGGGAGGAGAGGAGTAGACAGGGTGAGGGAGGGGAAGAAGGGAGGCGTGGTGGAGGAGGAAAGGAGGGAGGTATAGAGAGGAGGGGTGTGGTGGGAGAGGTAGGGAGGGTGAAGGGGGAGGTGTGTGGTAGAGGGGAGAAAGGGATGGAAAAGTGTGAGAGTGATGAAGGAGGAGAAAGGAAGTCTCTCTCTCTCTCTCTCTCTTCTCTCTCATATATCCTTCATACACATTCCTCCTGTATTCATTTTACGTTTCTCGTCCACTCTGCCCAGCGATATGGGAATAGTGCCGTGTGTGTGTGTGTGTGTGTGTGTGTGTGTGTGTGTGTGTGTGTGTGGTGTGTGTGTGTGTGTGTGTGTGTGTGTGTGTGTGTGTGTGTGTGTGTGTTCCATCCATCCTACCTTCCTTCATTTATCCCTTCCTTTCTCGTTTCTTCTCTCTCTCTCTTTCGTATCTTTTTTTATTCTCTATCTCTCTTCTTCTCAGTATTCTCTTTTCTCTCTCTCTCTCTCTCTCTCTCTCGTGTGTGCAATTTTATCACTTTTATAACTCAGCTTCTTCCTTGCCTCTCCTTCCTTCCTTCCTTCCTTATCTCTACCCTGTTCCTCTAATTCCTTCCTTCATTCTTTCTTTTTCTCTACACCCTCTTTCTTCCTTCCTAACTACCTCCTTCCCTACCCTTCTTCTCCTCCTCCACTCTCCCCCATCACCTCTCCCTCCCGCCTTTGCTTATCCCTTCTCCCCTCCTCCTTCTCCCCGTCCCTCCTTCTCCCCTCCCTCCTTCCCCCGTGTTTCTGAATGTCTTGTATCTCTTGTTTATCATTCTCTTTGACTTCTCCTTCTGTTCCTTTCTGTGTATAATATTTATTTTAGTTTGTCTTATTCTATTCTCTTTTGTGTACATTGTTCTGTGTAATAATATAATAATAATAATAATAATAATAATAATAATAATAATAATAATAATAATAATAATAATAATAAACGGTTTATTAATAGAGTTGCAGTCGGTGGCTGAAAATATACAAACTTGCATGTGATTCAGACAGTTACTCACTAGCAAGTCTACGGACTTGACGCACCCTCATTCAACTACTAACCTATCACTAGCAAGTCTACGGACTTGACGCACCCTCATTCAACTACTAACCTATCACTAGCAAGTCTACGGACTTGACGCACCCTCATTCAACTACTAACCTATCACTAGCAAGTCTACGGACTTGACGCACCCTCATTCAACTACTAACCTATCACTAAGCAAGTCTACGAGCAGCGCACCATCATTAACTACTAACCTATCACTAGCAAGTCACAGGACTTAGCGCACCTCATTCAACTACTAACTATCACTAGCAAGTCTACGGACTTGGCGCACCCTCATTCAACTACTAACCTATCACTAGCAAGTCTACGGACTTGGCAGCACCCTCATTCAACTACTAACCTATCACTAGCAAGTCTACAGACTTGGCACCTCATTCAACTACTAACCTATCACTAGCAAGTCTACGGACTTGACGCACCCTCATTCAACTACTAACCTATCACTAGCAAGTCTACGGACTTGGAGCACCCTCATTCAACTACTAACCCTATCACTAGCAAGTCTACGGACTTGGCGCACCCTCATTCAACTACTAACCTATCACTAGCAAGTCTACGGACTTGACGCACCCTCATTCAACTACTAACCTATCACTAGCAAGTCTACGGACTTGGCACCCTCATTCAACTACTAACCTATCACTAGCAAGTCTACGGACTTGGCGCACCCTCATTCAACTACTAACCTATCACTAGCAAGTCTACGGACTTGGCGCACCCTCATTCAACTACTAACCTATCACTAGCAAGTCTACGGACTTGACGCACCCTCATTCAACTACTAACCTATCACTACTAAGTCTACGGACTTGGCACCCTCATTCAACTACTAACCTATCACTAGCAAGTCTACGGACTTGGCGCACCTCATTCAACTACTAACCTATCACTAGCAAGTCTACGGACTTGACGCACCTCATTCAACTACTAACCTATCACTAGATCTACGGACTTGGCACCCTCATTCAACTACTAACCTATCACTAGCAAGTCTACGGACTTGGCACCTCATTCAACTACTAACCTATCACTAGCAAGTCTACGGACTTGACGCACCCTCATTCAACTACTAACCTATCACTAGCAAGTCTACGGACTTGACGCACCCTCATTCAACTACTAACCTATCACTAGCAAGTCTACGGACTTGGTCAAAAGCCTTCCTGAAGTCAACATGGGCAACGGCCAGTGATGTCATTTCTGCAGGTGTGTGTGTGTGTGTGTGTGTGTGTTTACATTGTATGTTATTCAGTATAGCATCATATATCATTCAACATACAACATACAACACAGTAACATACAACATACAACACGGTAACATACAACATTCAACACTTATACAACACGGTTATTTTACATTATATAACATTCACCATACAACACGGTAACATACAACACATACAACAGTCAACACAATAACATTCACCATACAACATTCACCATACAACACGGTAACATACAACACACAACATACAACAGTCAACACAATAACATTCACCATACAACATTCACCATACAACATACATACAACACACAAATCAACAGTCAACACAATAACATTCACCATACAACATTCACCATACAACATTCACCCAGAGTTGTATGATAAGCAACAACATTTATACAACATAGCACGTAATTGCATTTGTTAATACATGGGCGGAATGGTGTATATTGTATGATGTATATTGTATGGTATATGATGTATTCAAAGATTAATATCCTGCATACACTATCATGTGTGTGTGTGTATGAACGTCCGGTATATTGATGTATGAAATTAGGTGTCCTGTATTTTACGGTGTGTATATGTGTATGGGAGTCATCTATCGTGTGTGTGTTATGAATGACTTTGGTTCTGTGAATTGTGTATGATTCCGCTTTAGTATATAGGGTAAACCAAGCTGCACAGAACCCCACCTTGCCCCGTCCAAACCCCTGCGCCCGCCCCACGCCCCACCCCATGCCCCGGCCAGACAAACAGAAAGCCAATGTTCGACCCCGAAATACTTAATAGAAAGTTTCACTATTTCCGGATGCCATAAAGGGAACAGAAAATTCCCCTGACAAATTATAGTGACCAGTCCGGTATTGTCTGGCAGGGATGGGGTGTTGACAGGGGGTAAGAAGTGTTGACAGGGTAAGGGGTGTTGACAGGGTGTTAGGGGGTGTTGACAGAGGTAAGGGGTGTTGACAGGGGTAGGGTGTTAGACAGGGGGTAGGGGTGTTGACAAGAGGGTAAGGGTGGTGTTGACAGGGTAGGGGTGTTGACAGGGGTAAGGTGTTGACAGAGTGGGGGTGTTGACAGGGGGTAGGGGTGTTGACAGGGGGTAGAGGGGTGTTGACAGGGGGGTAGGGTGTTGACAGGGGGTAAGGGGTGTTGACAGGGGTAAGGGGTGTTGACAGGGGGTGGGGGTGTTGACAGGGGTAGGGGTGTTGACAGGGGCTAGGGGTGTTGACAGGAGAATATGAGGGTGTACCTGTCTTCTTTACCTTCCTTCCTTCTATCCTCCTTCTCTCCTTTTTCCCTCCTCTCCCTCCTTCCATCCTTTCCACCCTTCCTCCATCCAACCATCCTTTCCATTCCTCCTCCTTCCTTCCTTCTTTCCCTCCCTTCCCTCCTTCTTCCCTCCTTCTCTCCGTCCAGTGGCCATGGAGCTCAACTTCCAATATCCTGACCAAAGTTTTCCTTCTTTCATCAGAGTAATGGTCGGTGGTAGCCTCTCTCTCTCTCTCTCTCTCTCTCTCTCTCTCTCTCTCCCTCTCTCTCTCTCTCTCTCCTCCTCTCTCTCTCTCTCCTCTCTCCTTCTCTCTCTCTCTCAGGTGTGAACAAAGTCTTTCCCCCACCACACAAACACACACACACACACACACACACACACACACAAAGCAACTTTTCGACAGGTATAGTGAACAGTTGTTGTAAGTCTTCATTTTTACCACCACGACCACTACGACACTACCCTCGACTCAACCATACACAACAACACACAACACACACTCTGCCCCCCACACCCCCACACCCCCACCCCCACACCCCCACCCACCCCCACCCCACCCCCCACCCCCCACCCCCTCCACCTCATTTACTCGTGAGCAAGGCGTTATCTCAGAGGTCATTTTCCTCAATAATGAACGACCGACAAACCTAATTGACGCCGATAAGGGTCATTATCTTGGTAGTTTTCTCCAATTTACACCTTTATTGACTTCATCATTTGGAGCAATTAAAGGTGTGGTATTGAGAAACAAATATTCGGCCTCTCATATTGGGGTCTAATTGGGTCTCATATTAGGACTGTTTGGGTCTCATATTGGGTGGCTGTTTGGTCATGGGTTTCTCTTATTATGGTTGAATAGGGTCTAGATTCTAATGGGGTCTAATGGTGTGTTCTGATAGACCCTTAGTATGATAGTTCTTCCTCAGTCCCACTAAACTTTAGTACATTTGCTGACCGGTTCCTCACCTAACAAACTAACCTAACCTATACCTGTACTATATCCTTAAACTAACCTGTAACTTATAGTTGTGTGTGTGTGTGTGTGTGTGTGTGTGTGTGTGTGTGTGTGTGTGTGTGTGTGTGTGTGAGACAGAGGCAGATTGAGACACGTAACAGACAGACAGACAAAAGAGCAGCATTGTTGTCGTCTAGTGTATGGACCTACTTACTGTACCTACTTTAAATCATTATCTCCGCGTACGTGGTAGGGTGTCCGTGTACGTGATAGGGTGTCCGTGTACGTGATAGGGTGTCCGTGTGTACGTGATAGGGTGTCCGTGTACATGATAGGAGTGTCCGTGTACGTGATAGGGTGTCCGTGTGCGTGATAGGGTGTCCGTGTACGTGATAGGGGTGTCCGTGTACGTGATAAGTGTCCGTTGTACGTGATAAGTGTCCGTGTACGTGGTAGTTAGGGGTGTCTGGGAGGCGCGAGTTTTACCCCGAAAGCAGGACTATGTCACGAAGGCTACCTTATCTGTCCTCACCTCTCTCTCTCTCTCCGAATGTAAAATTAAACCCAACTCATTTAAGTCAAACACGATTCTAAGACAGACAGATAGACGGAATTACACGGTACTGCTGGAATCGTTTGTCTTGTGAAATACCTTAGTCTACCCTGAGTTATGGATCCGTTTTCTTCCCTATGCTGGAGGTCAATAGATGAACCCTTGTTATCTCTCAATAGCTTAGGTCATATTGCCTTTGACTAGCTGTTTCTCATGGTGTAACGAAGAGGAAATGAGTTTGTGTAAGAGAGTACAGTAAATGAGTTTGTGTAAGAGTGTGAGGTTGTGTAAGAGTATATGGCAGAGTGATAGGTTTACTATAGTCACCCCCTATCTGTTTTATATAACCAAACTAAATTATATACCGATTGTGTTATGATTATCCCCTATTTATATTACTGTCGAGGAACTTGATATTACACTTGATTAAAATCGTCTGATAAATATTTAAGTCACCCTAGGGTCTTAAGTTCGTTTTCTTTGCTTAACTACTGTCGACCCTTGTTATGTGTATTTATGTGAGTGTGTAATGGCCCTAACCTCCATTTGCTGATGTAATAAAGACGAATTTACATGTGTACTTTCTGTTTGATTGTAAGGCAGAATATACCACAGTTTCCCCCTTAAGTGGATTTGTTCCCTATTTGCAATAATGTGAATGAGTGTATTAACGTCTTCCCCTCAGTTAATGGAGTGTACAAGGGACTTATATTTTGGGTTTAAGTTAAGGTGATATTTGGGAAATTAATTGAGTCGCCCGTAAGTCATATCTAGTTGAGTTACCCCTAAGATATGTCTAGTTGAGTTACCCCTAAGATATATCTAGTTGAGTTACCCCTAAGATATATCTAGTTGAGTTACCCCTAAGATATGTCTAGTTGAGTTACCCCTAAGATATATCTAGTTGAGTTACCCCTAAGATATATCATGTAGTTGAGTTACCCCTAAGATATATCTAGTTGAGTTACCCCTAAGATATGTCTAGTTGAGTTACCTAAGATATATCTAGTTGAGTTACCCTAAGATATGTCTAGTTGAGTTACCCTAAGATATGTCTAGTTGAGTTACCCCTAAGATATATCTGTAGTTGAGTTACCCTAAGATATATCTAGTTGAATTACCCTAGATATGTCTAGTTGAGTTACCCTAAGATATGTCTGGTTGAGTTACCCTAAGATATATCTAGTTGAGTTACCCTAAGATATATCTAGTCGAGTTACCCTAAGTTATATCTAGTTGAGTTACCCCTAAAGATATCTAGTTGAGTTACCCCTAAGCTATATCTAGTTGAGTTACCCCTAATTCACGCCTCTGTTTAGTTCGTTAGACAGAGTTTTTCACAACTAACAGACATTCGATATTACGGATTTTTCTCTTATATAGTCCGTTAAATAAAAGCTTCACTATAGTTTACCTTAGTCACCATCATCAACGCTTCCGTCACCATAAACATCATCCCTGAATCACAGTTGCCAGACACTAGGGATAAGAGTTGGTGTGTTGCCAGCGTGACGGGGTGGGGTAGGGGGTAATTTTCATCTTGCAACACTTACACAGGTAAATAAGTGTTGCTGAGTGTTATCGTAGCTGCAACAACAATTATGAGTTAGATTTTGGTGATAATTACCTTAGATTTTGGTGATAATGAGGTTAATTGTGGTAGTAAAATGGTGGTTGTGGGTCGTCATCAACATCAACAGGTGATTAAGAATTCATTATCAGCTGCGTTAGTAGGGAGAACTGAGCTGAAAGAGAGTTGCGTGTGTGTGTGTGTGTGTGTGTGTGTGTGTGTGTGTGTGTGTGTGTGAATAAGGTAGATAAGAATATAGACAATAACTAAAGAAGATAGGTAAACAAATAAGGATAATTATCACATTATTTTGCATTTATTTAGACCTATTAAATCTGCATAATTAATTAATCACTTAATATAAAATGTCAACAATGTGCCAGTGATGATGGTGGTAGTTGTGGTGATAGTGGTAGTGGTGATAGTGGTGGTAATGGTGGTAGTTGTGATGGTAGTGGTGATAATGGTGGTAGTTGTGATGGTAGTGGTGATAATGGTGGTAGTTGTGATGGTAGTGGTAGTAATGGTGGTAGTTGTGATGGTAGTGGTGATGGTGGTAGTTGTGATGGTAGTGGTGATAATGGTGGTAGTTGTGATGGTAGTGGTGATAATGGTGGTAGTTGTGATGGTAGTGGTGATAATGGTGGTAGTTGTGATGGTAGTGGTGATAATGGTGGTAGTTGTGATGGTAGTGGGTGATAATGGTGGTAGTTGTGATGGTAGTGGTGATAATGGTGGTAGTTGTGATGGTAGTGGTGATAATGGTGGTAGTTGTGATGGTAGTGGTGATAATGGTGGTAGTTGTGATGGTTGTGGTGGTAGTTGTGATGGTAGTGGTGATAATGGTGGTAGTTGTGATGGTAGTGGTGATAATGGTGGTAGTGGTGATAGTGGTGGTAATGGTGGTAGTTGTGATGGTAGTGGTGTGTGGTGGTAGTTGTGATGGTAGTGGTGATAATGGTGGTAGTTGTGATGGTAGTGGTGATAATGGTGGTAGTTGTGATGGTGAGTGGTGATAATGGTGGTAGTTGTGGATGGTAGTGGTGATGATGGTGGTAGTTGTGGTGATAGTGGTAGTGGTGATAGTGGTGGTAATGGTGGTAGTTGTGATGGTGGTGGTGATAATGGTGGTAATTGTGATGGTAGTGGTGATAATGGTGGTGGTTGTGGTGATAGTGGTAGTGGTGATAGTGGTGGTAATGGTGGTAGTTGTGATGGTAGTGGTGATAATGGTGGTAGTTGTGATGGTAGTGGTGATAATGGTGGTAGTTGTGATGGTAGTGGTGATAATGGTGGTAGTTGTGATGGTAGTGGTGATAATGGTGGTAGTTGTGATGGTAGTGGTGATAATGGTGGTAGTTGTGATGGTAGTGGTGATAATGGTGGTAGTTGTGATGGTAGTGGTGATAATGGTGGTAGTTGTGATGGTAGTGGTGATAATGGTGGTAGTTGTGATGGTGGTGGTGGTAATGGTGGTAGTTGTGATGGTAGTGGTGATAATGGTGGTAGTTGTGATGGTAGTGGTGATAATGGTGGTAGTTGTGATGGTAGTGTGATAATGGTGGTAGTTGTGATGGTAGTGGTGATAATGGGTGTGGTAGTTGTGATGGTAGTGTGGTGATAATGGTGGTAGTTGTGATGGTAGTGGTATGTGGTGGTAGTTGTGATGGTAGTGGTGATAATGGTGGTAGTTGAAGTATGAGCGCTCTAAGGGCGTAAGTCATAGCTAAGGGGGTGCTAGGAGGTGGCTGGGGTAGAAATAGCTGCTAGGAATGAAAAAATAATGGCTAGGGTGAAAAATAGCTGCTAGAAATGACTGGGGTGAAATGCTACTAGGAAGTGGCTGGGAGTGAAAAATAGCTGCTAGGAGATGGCTGGGAGGTATAAGGGAATAGTTTGTATGAGGCGTGTGGTGTAGGAGTGAGGGAAGGACTTGGTGTATGGGTAAAGAATATATCCTCCTCCTCCCTCTCTCTTCCCCTTCCTCCTCTCCCCTTCCCTTCCTTCCTCATCGTCTTCTCTTCCATCTCTCCTCCTCTTCCTTCCCCCTCTCCTCCTATTCCTCTTCCCTCCTTCATTCTCTTCCTCCCTCTCCCCTCCCCTCCCTCCATTATCGTCCACCCCTTCATCAAACGCTTGGGGGTAATTATACTGTAGTAGCCGGGACGATGAAGAAGTTGGTTATACAAAACTCGCCTCTATGACATTGTGAGGGGGAGGAGGAGGGGGGGGCTATTTGTTCTCTGACCTTAAGAAACTTTTACTCTTTCTGTCTGTCTGTCTGTCTGTTTCTGTCTATATGTCTCCTGTGTGTGTGTACGTGTGTCTGTCTATGTCTCTCTCTGGCTCTATTGCGTGTGTGTGTGTGTGTGTGTGTGTGCGTCAGTGAAGGGATTAAACGGCCACAAAACTAATATTAGTTTATGATAATTTACCACAAGAGTTTTTTTACGAGGGAATAAAGTTTGTTTGGTTAAGGCGTCAGGTTAAGGCCTCCCCGTGTTGACAGTAGGTGTATCAAGGTGTGTACAGGTGAGGCTGGTCTGGTTAATGGCCTTGGTTAATGTGTCGTTAATTAAAAGGTATAAATATGGGTTTACCTGTAGATTTTAACCAGCCAACCTCCCCTCCCTCACCTCATCCCTACCCCTCATTCCTACCCCTCATCCCACCCCTCCTTCCTATCCCCCATCCCACCCCCCCTCCTTTTTGGGCCGTGTGGGTAGATTTGGTTAGGATTTGGTTAGGTTTACGTTAAGTTTGGTTAGGTTAGGTTGGGTTAGTGTAGATTAGGTTTAGTTAGGTTTACGTTAGGTTTAAGTTAGGTTTAATATAGTTTTTTATGTCGTTTTTATAGGTAAAGTTTCGTGTAAATTTTGTCATTTTATGGGTGTTTTGGGTTTTATGTCGTGGGGGAATTTTGGGGGATTTTTATGGTTGACGATGGTTGTTTATGGTCAAGTACGAGATGGTTTTGTGTTTCAATATTTTAGTCGTTTTGTTCAAGAAGTTTCGTTTGGTTTTGTGTTTTAGTTTTTATTTCGTTTTAATTTATTCTTGTGGTTTTTAGTCGTTTTTATATCAGGATTCGTTTGGTTTGTGTTTTAGTCGTTTTTGTGTCACATTTCCTTTGGTTTCGTGGTTCATGATTTTTATAATGTGTTTTATTTTTTATGAATTTTATGTTATGTTATTGTAATGAGGTTCATATATATAGTTATTTTAGAAGTGATTTTTGTTCATAGTCGTTTTTATTTCAGTTTTATTTGGTTTTGTGGTTTATATAATTTTGGGTATTATTTTTATAAGGTTTTGGGGCCTAAAGAGAAACAAGAGACAGACAGATAAACAGACAGACACAGACAGATAGATAAAGAAGATAAACGACACACAGACAGACAGATAAAGAGGGACGATCAACAGACAAACAAGACGAAGATAAACAGACACAGACAGACAGATAAACAGACAGACACAGACAGACAGATAAACAGACAGACACAGACAGACAGATAGACAGACAGATAGATAGACAGAAAGAGAGTAAAAACAGAGAAGAGTGGGAATGGGGATAACAAGAGAGGGACAGGGAGAGAGTCAAGAGAGAGAAGAAGAGTAGATACAGGAAGAGAAAGAGAGAATTAGAGAAGTGCCGTTAATAGAGGAAGAGAAGAGAGGAGGAAGGAGAGAGAGAGAGTGGGGAGAATAGAAGTGGAGGGAATAGAGAGAGTGGGGAGAATAGAGAGTGGGGAGAGTCAGCCACACAAGCATCCAGAAGGAGAGGGTCGTAAAACAAGCCTTGAGAGAGAGAGAGAGAGAGATGTCACAGAGCCTGGTGGTGGTAGTTGGCAGGCAAGATTTACACCACCTCCCCACGTAACTCAGCCCTCACCCTTACCTACCCTCCCTCACCCCTTCCCTCACCTACCACCTACCCTCACCCACCCTTCCCTCACCCCTTCCCACCTACCCCTCACCTCCTTCCTCCTAACCCCCACCCTCACCCCTCACTCCCCTTACCCTCCCCCACCCCCCTCCCCTCACCTAGACACCTGATATAATCCTCTACGGCAAATTCCCTTCGAGAAAACATTAATCTCAGTGATAATTTATTTTCCTTCCAGCGAATTCCAATTTGTTCTGGATTCCTATTTTTCATTTATCGGAAAACCATTAGATCTGGGAGAGCAAATTGTATTTTTGAGTCCTTAGTGTATTCTGGTGTATTAATGGGGAAGAACATACACACACACACACACACACACACACACACACACACGCACACAGGTAGATCATACATACATACATACATACATACATACATACATACATCAACAAAACTAAATACAATATCATTTTTTCAATATTTACAACAACAAAACTCGATCTATATTATCATAATTATATGATTAAGATTATAATATTAATTAATCCGTAATGAATTTATATGTTATTATAAAGGATTAGTTGATTAGAGGGGATTAATGGGGATGGGTCGGTGTTAATCCCGAGTTAGTGGGATTCTTCTTCTCCACACACACACACACGCACACACACACACACACACACACACACACACACACACACACACACACACACACACACACACACACACACACACACACACACACACACACACACACACACACACACACACACGCACACACATCATTTACTTTATTGTTTTACAGTCAATGAAAACATAAATATTCTCCTCTCCTATTGGCTGTAAACGCTCCCGACCAGCCAATTGACGACTTCCTCTGTCTCCGCCTTAGCCACTCAGTGAGGATTTTATGATTTTTTGTACAAGGGGGCCACTCAGAGAGGATTTTACAAGATAACCCTGAAGGTGGCCACTCAGAGAGGATTTTACAAGATAACCCTGGAGGGGGCCACTCAGTGAGGATTTTACAAGATAACCCTGGAGGGGGCCACTCAGAGAGGATTTTACAAGATAACCCTGGAGGGGGCCACTCAGGGAGGATTTTACAAGATAACCCTGGGTGGCCACTCAGAAGGATTTTACAGATAACCTGGGTGGCCACTCGTGAGATTTACAAGATAACCTGGAGGGCCACTCAGTGAGGTTACAAGATAACCCTGGAGGGCCCTCAGTGAGGATTTTGCAAGATAACCCTGGAGGCCACTCAGTGAGGATTTTACAAGATAACCCTGGAGGGGCCACTCAGAGTTTTACAAGATAACCCTGGAGGGCCACTCAGAAGGATTTTACAAGATAACCCTGGAGGCCACTCAGTGAGGGATTTTTACAAGATAACCCTGCAGGGGCCACTCAGTGAGGATTTTTACAAGATAACCCTGCGGGGGCCACTCAGGGAGGATTTTACAAGATAACCCTGGAGGGGCCACTCAGTGAGGATTTTACAAGATAACCCTGCAGGGGCCACTCAGTGAGATTTTACAAGATCCTGCAGGGGCACTCGAGCTACCATAGGAGGCAGCAACATTCAGCTCGTCGTCCAGAATTCAAGGCCATTTTACGACCTGGTTCACACGGCGGCCATTTGTAGAACACTTTATGTTAGTTCACAATCACACACACACACACACACACACACACACACACACACACACACACACACACACACACACACACACACACACACACACACACACACACACACACACGGTTCAGAGTGCCCCTCAGTGAGCTTTTTATACGTATCTCTCCATTCCTATTACATTTCTTCATCTATTCCTCCCTATCCCCTCAGCTATACGATACTCCTCCCTATACTCCCTCAGCTATACGATACTCCTCCCTATACTCCCTCAGCTATACGATATTCCTCCCTATACTCCCTCAGCTATACGATATTCCTCCCTATACTCCCTCAGCTATACGATACTCCTCCTTACTCCCTCAGCTATTGATACTCCTCTCTCCCTCAGCTATACGATACTCCTCCTATACTCCTCAGTATACGATATTCACTCTATACGGATACTCCTCCCTATACTCCCTCAGCTATACGATATTCCTCCCTATACTCCCTCAGCTATACGATACTCCTCCCTATACTCCCTCAGCTATACGATATTCCCTATGCTCCCTCCGCTATACGATACTCCTCCCTATACTCCCTCAGCTATACGATATTCCTCTATACTCCCTCAGCTATACGATATTCCTCCCCATACTCCCTCAGCTATACGATACTCCTCCCTATACTCCCTCAGCTATACGATATTCCTCCTACTCTCCCTCAGCTATAGATACTCCTCCCCATACTCCTCAGCTATGCGATATTCTCCCATACTCCCTCAGCTATACGATACTCCTCCCTATCTCCCTCAGTATACGATATTCCTCCTATGCTCCCTCAGCTATACGATATTCCTCCCCATACTCCCTCAGCTATACGATACTCCTCCTATACTCCTCAGCTATACGATTTCCTCCCTATACTCCCTCAGCTATACGATATTCCTCCCCATACTCCCTCAGCTATACGATACTCCTCCCTATACTCCGGGTGACGGGGGTGGGTTTGTTCCTGAACTAATGAAATTAAAATTTATCAGGGAAAACTGAAATGTGAGATGAGGGTAATGATGGGGGGTGGGAGGGGTGGGGAGAGAGAGAGGGTGAGAGGGAAGAGAGGAGAGGAGAGTGGGAGAGGGGAGAGAAAATGAGGTGAGAGGGTAGATAAATTAAGAAAGGGAGATGAGAAAGATTTGCTCTCTCTCTTTCACCCTTCCCTCCCTTATCTCTCCCTCCCCTACCCTCCCCCCCTCCTTACCCCTCTCCCCCTCCCTTACACCCCTCCCCCCCCTCCACAGTGTTCCTCCCTCACAATAAGCTTTTGTCTCTATCGTCCCCTCTCCTTCCTCCTACGGTGAAGCTTTTGACAGTAAGTGTTTGGTCCTGAGAGAGAGAGAGAGAGAGAAAGTGTGATAGAGAGAAAGTGTGATAGAGAGAGAAAGTGTGATAGAGAAAGTGTGATAGAGAGAGAGAGTGAGAGAGAAAGTGTAATAGAGAGAGAGAGTTGTGAAGAGAAAGTGTGATAGAGAGAGGAGTGAGAGAGATGTAATAGAGAGAAAGTGAGAGAAAGTGTGATAGAGAGAGAGAGAGAGAGAAAGTGTGATATAGAGAGAGAGAAAGAGAGGAGGGGTTCTTTGCCTGTATCCTGTGAGAGAAAGAGAGTGAAAAGAGGAGAGACAGAGAACAAAATGGTGTTCTCTTCCTGTAGGTCTTGTGAGAATGAGAGATAGAGACAGAAAAAATAACTCATTTCTCCCTCACCAATTCTCTCTTCTCCTTCATCCACCTGTATACCAACACACACACACACACACACACACACACACACACACACACACACACACACGTCCACAACACAAAACACATAACTTTTGGCAGTGACAGTGTAAACAAGCTGTGGCCTCCCTCTTATACTGTGTACAGCTGACCTACATGTGTGTGTGTGTGTGTGTGTGTGTGTGTGTGTGTGTGTGTGTGTGTGTGTGTGTGTGTGTAGGTGTGTAATGTACAGGTGGATGAGGGAAAGAGAAAATGATGAAGAAAGAAGTGAGGGAGAAAGGAGTGTTGGTGAGGGAGAAAGGAGTTAGTGAGGGAGAAACGTGTCAGTGAGGGAGAAAGGAGTGTCAGTGAGGGAGAAATATTCGACAATTTAGTCATACAATCCTATTACAATTAGCCATAAAATCAATCAATATTTAATTCCAACCATTGTTTAATATATCGTAAATCAATCACTCCAATACGATCTTATATCATCAATTAAGACAAAAAAAAAGAACCTGCGAATCTTGGACGAATCCTTGTGGCAGGGAACTTGTTTGCAACCTATTCACTCAAATGATTCGCCAATCTAAAAGTTTCCTCTGGCACAATCTCTTGAGGGCGTGTTGGGGGCCAGCAAGTTTTACCATAACATGTGCCTTTGTCGTGTGTGTTCACCGTGGGGGTGGGGGAGAGGGAAGGGAGTGGGGAAGGGAGAAAGAGAGAGAGAGAGAATAGGGAAGGAAGGGAGAAGAGAGATAGGGAGTAGGGGAAGGGAGAAATAGGTGTGGGGAGTGAGGAAGGAAGGAAGGAGAGTAGGGAGGGGGAAGGGTATGTGTACACTCGTTTATGTACGTCTTCCATGTCGACGTTTTACTACACATGTATGTTTATCAACCGCACACATATATTACTGTGTGTGTGTGTGTGTGTGTGTGTACATGCATGTTTGTTGCTGGTAATTTATGAATATTATATGTATGTATATGTGGTCAAACGTACACACACACACACACACACACACACACACTGACTCCTTCCTCCTATTCCACCTCTTCACCCTCCTCTCCCTCTCCCTCTCTCCCTCCCCAGTTCCACATATCCCCTGATGGCTGGTGCCTCAGGATCTCTGTGAAATATTACCAACTGTACCCATGAAAAACTCTCTCTCTCTCTCTCTCTCTCTCTCTCTCTCTCTCTCTCTCTCTCTCTCTCTCTCTCTCTCTCTCTCTCTCTCAGGTCGGCCATTCTTCTCCTCCAGTAACAATAACTCTTTAGATCTCTCGTAATTGCTGGAGAGATGAGATATCTCCGATTCTTGGC
>NW_024733231.1:3980883-4035883 GCF_018991925.1 Homarus americanus
GTCAATTCCAGAGGCTGACTAGGAATTGAATTTGGGTGGGAATTCTTTCACCTCTCCCACGTTCTTCTCTCATTCTCTCCCTTTCCCTCATCTCCCCATTTCTTCTCCTCTCCCCTCGCTACACCCTATCTTCCCTCTCTCCATCTCCGTCTCCCCATCTTCCCTCTTTCTTCTCACCTCCCCTCTCCCCTCTCCCTCCTCTCTTTGCTTCCAGATTTCAGATGGGGATTACTCAGGCAGGCAGGCAAGTCTCTCTCTCTCTCTCTCTCTCTCTCTCTCACAGTAATAGTAGTAGTAGTAATAGTAGTAGTAGCAGTAATAGTAGAGCTCCCAGGAAATACTCGGGTCAGCATAGAACAACCATTAGAGCTGGTAATTATCCAGGGCAAGAGAGGACTCAACCCTCATTACAATTCAAGGGGTGATTCCTGCCTTGTTATTGTTCCGGCAAACTTGTGTAGTGGTGGTCCTGTGTGTGTGTGTGTGTGTGTGTGTGTGTGTGTGTGTGTGTGTGTGTGTGGTTAAGATGTCTTTAAGGTGATGACGTCATGAATGCATTGAGGTTGATGATGTTATGAATGTAATGAGGTAATGACGTCATGAATTTAGTGAGGTGATAACGTCATGAATTTAGTGAGTGATGACGTCATGAATTTAGTGAGGTGATGACGTCATGAATGTAATGAGGTGATGACGTCATGAATTTAGTGAGGTGATGACGTCATGAATTTAGTGAGGTGATGACGTCATGAATGTAATGGTATGACGTCATGAATGTATGAGTGATGACGTCAGACTGTAGTGTATATTACCACCAGTAACACCAACCCTTTAAACCGAACTACACTAACACCAACCCCTTTAAAACCGAACTACCACTAACACCAACCCTTTAAACCGAACTACCACTAACACCAACCCCTTTAAACCGAACTACCACTAACACAAACCCCTTTAAACCGAACTACCACTAACACCAAACCCTTTAAACCGAACTACCACTAACACAAACCCCTTTAAACCGAACTACCACTAACACAAACCCCTTTAAACCGAACTACCACTAACACAAACCCTTTAAACCGAACTACCACTAACACCAACCCCTTTAAACCGAACTACCACTAACACCAACCCCTTTAAACCGAACTATCACTAACACCAACCCCTTTAAACCGAACTACCACTAATACCAACCCCTTTAAACCGAACTACCACTAATACCAACCCCTTTAAACCGAACTACCACTAATACCAACCCCTTTAAAACGGACCTTCAGTATCGAGTGTAACTATAAACCAGTCAAGGGTTTAAGAAGTTCCTAAGATGCGTTTTTGTCTTAAGTTCCTACAAGATTTTTCGTATTTACGCATAATCTCCCGTAAGTTAGGATTTATGTAGTTTTTTTTTGTAGCTGGGGGACAAAGGGGGCGATGTGTGTGTGTTTGTTTTTGTTTGTTTGTGTTTGTTTTGAGATGGTGTGTTTGTTTGTGTGTTTATGATGTGTTTGTTTTTGTGTGTTTGTTTTGTGTTTGTGTTTGTTTGTGTGTTTGTTTTGTTGTATTTGTGTGTGTTTGTTTTGAGGTGGTGTGTTTGTTTGTGTGTTGGTGTTTGTTGTGTTTGTTTTGAGCTGGTGTGCTTGTGTGTTTGTATGTTCGTTTGTTTTAACGTGAATAATATGATTGGTGTTGTTTTAAGGGAAAGAGAGAGAGGGAGAGAGAGAGAGAGAGAGAGAGATAAAATGGCTCAGCTATTACAGAGACAGATGACATTTACACTTTTTTAGCTGAATGGTGATTGGTTTTAGCTTTTTGTAATCTGGGTTAAAATTAGCTGAGTTTGGTTCATCCTGGGAGATTAACTGCTTGAGTACGATAATTTGTATCTGCAGAGTACGATGATTTAAACCCTTTTGTACGATAATCCCTTGAGTACAATGACTTAATCTATTCAGTACGATGCGTTAATCCCTTGAGTACAATGACTTAAATCCCCAGAGTACGATGATTTAATTGCTTGAGTACATTGACTTAAAATTCTTGAGTATGATGATTTAAACCCTTGTATGGATGATTGTATGAGTGTGTGTAAGTGTGTTTGTGTATAGATTAGTGTTTGGTTGTATGTGTGTGTGTGTGTATGAATGAGTTTGTGTGTCAATGTATGAGTGTGTACGTGTGTTTGTGTATGGATGAGTGTATGTTTGTGTGTCAGGGTTATGGGTGAGTGTATGAGTGTGTGTATGGGGAGTTGGAGTGTGTGTGGGTGAGTGTATGAGTGTGGTGGGTGAGTAAGGAGGTGTATGGGTGAGTGTATGAGTGTGTGTATGGGTGAGTGTATGAGTGTGTGTATGGGTGAGTGAGGTGTATGGGTGTGTATGAGTGTGTATGGATGAATATTGGCCATAAAATGCATAGTGAAGATAGACATGATATCACCGACAGGATATACAGTGAGATATAGACACGATAACATGATATATCCCCTCCCTCCCCCCCCCCAAGACATGATAACATGATACCCTCCCCTCTCCCTCTCCCTCCCTCTCTCCTTTCCCCCTCCTCTCCTCCCCTCCCCCCACCCAAGACACGATAACATGATACCCTCCCTTCCCCCTTCCAAAGAGCATGATATGTTGCTCCCCCAAAACAGGATATAAACTGTACCAGGAAGCTTCGACAATACATACCGACTTTCCCTCAATCATGTCAAATTGAATAAGCAGTCCCCTCTCCTACCCCCTCCCCCTTATCTCCCCCCTCCATCACCTCCCTCCCCTACTCCCTCCCCTACACCTCTACTCCTTCACTTCCTCCCCACCTCCTACTCCCTCCATCCCCCACCTCCATCCCCTCCCTCAAGCCCCTACCCTCACCTCCCACCCCCTATCACATTCCTCCCCTCCTCCTTCCTTCCCCTACCCTCACCCTCCCCTTCTCATCCCCTCCCTCACCACCTCCCTCATTCCTCTACTCCCCATCTCCCTCCCTACTCCCCCACCTCCCCTTCCTCGACCCTCCCTCACCACCTCCCTCATTCCTCTACTCCCCTCTCCCCTCCCTCTCCCCACCTCCCCTCTTCCTCGACCCTCCTCACCACCTCCCTCATTCCTCTCCCCTCATCTCCCTCCTCCCCCACCTCCCCCTTCCCGACCCTCCCTCACCACCTCCCTCATTCCTCCTCCCCCATCTCCCCACTCCCCACCTCCCCCCCCTCCTCACCACCTCCCTCATTCCTCTACTCCCTCATCTCCTCCCTACTCCCACCTCCTCCCCTTCCCCGACCCTCCCTCACCACCTCCCTCATTCCTCTACTCCCCATCTCCTCCCAACTCCCCCCTTCCCTACCCTCCCTTACTAGCAAATGGTCTCTCTTTCAGAACACAACATACATGGTAAAGTTATCCCTCTCTTATATCTGCTTAACCATGTGATATATTCTTAAGTATCTTTGTGTTATAGTTAAGTATCTTTGTGTTATAGTTAAGTATCTTTGTGTTATAGTTAAGTATCTTTGTGTTATAGTTAAGTATCTTTGTGTTATAGTTAAGTATCTTTGTGTTATAGTTAAGTATCTTTGTGTTATAGTTAAGTATCTTTGTGTTATAGTTAAGTATCTTTGTGTTATAGTTAAGTATCTTTGTGTTATAGTTAAGTATCTTTGTGTTATAGTTAAGTATCTTTGTGTTATAGTTAAGTATCTTTGTGTTATACTCTACCATACCTGTATATCGCACAGTACAGTATAATCTCTATAATAGAACACATATATAATCCTCACTCCACAGTCTATAATAAAAACCCGGAGAGAGAGAGAGAGCTGTACACCTATTTTAGTTGTGGATCCCTAAAGCAATTGTGATATACACCGGTCGTTTATTCTCCTGCAAACTATACCAAATATCCCACCATGCATCACGACCTAACCTAACCTAACCTAACCTAACCTAACCTATCCTAACCTAGCCTAACCTAACCTAGCCTAACCTAACCTAACCAACCTAGCCTATCCTATCTAGCCTATCCTAACCTAACCCTAACCTAACCTAACCCAACCTATCCCTAACCTAGCCTATCCTAACCTAGCCTAACCTAACCTATCCTAACCTAGCCTATCCTAACCTAGCTAACCTAACCCTAGCAAGCCATGTAAACCCGTTTCTCGACCGTAAAATAGTGAAGGATTCGCCCTGGGATTTGGCTGAAGCTGGTTGGGTATAATTTTTTTTTTGCTGTTCTAAAGGGGAAGTGATGGTGGGAGGAGGGAAGGGGAGGAGGGAGGAAGGAGGAGGAAAAGGAGGTGGTAGGGAGAGGTGGTTGGTGTGTGTGTGTGTGTGTGTGTGTGTGTGTGTGTGTGTGTGTGTGTGTGTGTGTGTGTGTGTGTGTGTGTGTGTGAAATTATTTTTGTATATACAGTGCTTGGTAAATGCATGAGTTGAGAAAACACACACACACACACACACACACACACACACACACACACACACACAGAAAACTAATATTTACACAACACTTTCACACAGCACCATAACCTAAACACAACACCCTTACAACACCACAACACCATCACAACATCGTCACTACACCACAACACAAGCTCATAACCCAACACGGAAAAAGTTTATATATTTCCAGGTTATAATACGGTGTTTATACCTTTACCAGTATACATTAAACCCGTGGTAACATTATATTGTGTACCGCTGGGCTAAGCCTTCTGTCTGCTTCTGTCAGTTCCAGTCAGCTTTCGTCAGCTCCGTCAGCTTTCGTCAGCTTATGTCAGATCGTTGGGGAAGCTAAAGCATTTGTCTTGAGGTTGTTGTTGATGTCTTTTTGGTCTCACACACACACACACACACACACACACACACACACACACACACACACACCACCTTACCACCACCATTTACCATCACCACCACCACTATCATCACCACCACCACTATCATCACCACCACCACTCATCACCACCACCACTAACCACCATCACAACCAACCACAACCCATACCACACTCACTAGGTCGAACATGATACCACAGCATCACACGAAGGCTGTACCGCCGCTGCACAAAGAGAGGAACAGCACATAGTTCAGTGGAGAGAGAGAGAGAGAGAGAGAGAGAGAGAGAGAGAGAGGAGAGGGGGGGCTGGTACCTCACTGAAGAATCAAATCGTTATTATAATTGGTAAATGAGACTTCAGAAGGGAGTATTGTAATGTGGGGGTGGGTACTCATGTGTGGCTCTCTCTCTCTCTCTCTCTCTCTCTCTCTCTCTCTCTCTTGTTTACCGGTGCCCCACACCTGCCCCCACACAGTCAGCTTTTGAGGTATAATATTGGTATCCTCTCACACACACTCTCCCTTCAGGACGTCTTTTTCCTCTCACCCTACTCTCCCCATCTCCTCTCCCTACCTCTCACTCTCCCTACCTCTCATTCTCCTTGCCTCCTCTCCTGCCTCCTCCTGCCTCCTCTCCTGCCTCCTCTCCCTGCCTCCTCTCCCTGCCTCCCTCCCTCCTACTCTTACTTAATCCCTACACTAAGCTGCACCCTGAAGTAATCTCGCTTTCCTTTCAGTAATCCCCTCCTCCTCCACTAACTCCCTCCCTCCACCAATCCTCCTCCCCTCCACTAACCCTCCTCCCTCCACTAATCCCCTCCTCCTCCACTAATCCCCTCCTCCCTCCACTAATCCCTCCCTCCACTAACTCCCTCCTCCCTCCACTAATCCCTCCTCCCTCCACTAATCCTCCTCCCTCCACTAATCCTCCTCCCTCCACTAATCCCTCCTCCTCCACTAATCCCCCCTCCCTCCACTAATCCCCCCTCCTCCTCCACTAATCCCCCTCCTCCCTGCACTACACGACTCAGGAAATCAATTCACCTGTAGATTTAAAGGAGTTTGTGTTACCTGTAGCGCTGCCCCCCCCCCCTCCCCTTCTATCTCTACTCTCTCTCTCTTTCTTCATTATCTCTAAGTTCTAAATATTATCACACACACACACACACACACACACACACACACACACACACACACACACACACACACACAGTCTCTCTCTTTCCCTATCAGGCACATACAGAAAGTAAGAAAGAAAGAAAGAAAGAAAGTAAGAAAGAAAGAAAGAGAGAGAGAGAAATAAACCCCACTAAGAGAATCATTTCAAGTCTCCCTTACATAATATATCAAACACTTGAAACACATCTTGGCCAGAGTCAAACTTTCATAACAGCCAAGGAACAAACTGTCTCTATAAGCTCTTTGTATATATGTATTTGTTTAGTTGTTTTGTTTGTCTGTTTGTTTATTTATTTATTTGTTTGTTTATTTGTTTATTTGTTAAAATGTGTTTGTCTTAGTACTAATTAACTAGTGCCCAATAGAACTAGCTGCCACCCCAATAAAACTAACTAGTGCCCCAATAGAACTAGCTGCCACCCCAATAGAACTAGCTGCTACCCCAATAAAACTAACTAGTGCCCAATAGAACTAGCTACCCAATAGAACTAGCTGCTACCAATAAAACTAACTAGTGCCCAATAGAACTAGCTGTTACCTCAGTAGAAACGGTGCCCCTAACTAGCTGCCACCCCAATAGAACTAACTAGTGCCCCAATAGAACTAGCTGCTACTCCCAATAGAACTAACTAGTGCCCCAATAGAACTAGCTGCCACCCCAATAGAACTAACTGTGCCCCTAGAACTAGCTGCTACCCCAATAGAACAACTAGTGCCCAATAGAACTAGCTGCCACCCCAATAGAACTAGCTGCCACCCAATAGAACTAACTGTGCCCCAATACAGCTGCCACCCCAATAGAACTAACTAGTGCCCCAATAGAACTAGCTGCCACCCCAATGAACAACTGTGCCAATAACTAGTGCTACCCCAATAAACAACTAGTGCCCCAAGAACTAGCTGCCACCCCAATAGAACTAACTAGTGCCCCAATAGAACTAGCTGCTACCCCACAGAACTAACTGTGCCAAGATAGCGTCCCAATGAACAACTAGTGCCCCAATAGAACTAGCCTCAATAGAACTAACTAGTGCCCCAACAGAACTAGCTGCTACCCCAATAGAACTAACTAGTGCAATAGAACTAGCTGCCACCCCAATAGAACTAACTAGTGCCCTAATAGAACTAGCTGCTACCCCAATAGAACTAACTGTGCCCCACAGAACTAGCTGCTACCCCAATAGAACTAACTAGTGCCTAATAGAACTAGCTGCAACCCCAAGAACTAGCTGCTACCCCAATAGAACTAGCTGCTACCCCAATAGAACTAACTAGTGCCCCAATAGAACTAGCTGCACCCCAATAGAACTAACTAGTGCCCCAATAGAACTAGCTGCCACCCCAATAGAACAACTAGTGCCCCAACAGAACTAGCTGCCACCCCAATAAAACTAACTAGTGCCCCAATAGAACTAGCTGCTACCCCAATAGAACTAACTAGTGCCCCAATAGAACTAGCTGCTACCCCAATATGTATTTCAGGACAGTATAGGGAAACTCTTCAATCCGTCATTGTTGCCCCAAAAAAATAAAACTTCCAACAATAAAAAAAGTTAACCATAACTGTTACACAAAATATACTCCGGGGGAACAAAAAACACAATCATATAAAAACATAAACAAAACACAAACAAAACAAAAAATATACAAAAACAACAAAACAAAAACAAACAAAAAACAAACAAAACACATATATACAAAATATAAACAAAACACAAACAAAACATAAACAAAAACATAAACAAAACACAAACAAACAAAACAAACAAAAACATAAACAAAAACATAAACAAAAACACACAAACAAATAAAACAAAAACAGACATACGTAAAAATATCCTAAAAGTAATAAATGAAACAAAATATATGAAAAAGTAGAAATCTGCAACCCGGAAAAATATGATAAATCTGCTGAATACCGAAAAATATATATTGGTTATTTTTTTTTTCTTGTTTTTTGAGGGGTGAGAGGGGGGGGGGTTGAGGGGTGAGGAGGGATAGTGGGGGAGGGGAAGAAGGAGGAGGAGGAGGGGGTATGGAGTAGGAGAGGGAAGGAGGGGAAAGGAGGGAGGAAAGGAAGTGAGAGGGGAAGGAGAGGATTTGATTAGGAGAGAGAGAGGGGGGGAAGGAGGAGAAGGAGGAAAGAATGTGTGTAGGAAAAGAGAAGGAGTGTGTAGGAGAAGATAAGGATGTAGAAGGAAGAGGAAGGAAGGAACTGTGTGTGTGTGTGTGTGTGTGTGTGGCTGACCGGTTGTGTTGATTCGGTGTTGTTTTATTGTGATTCCAGTTCGAGTCTTCCACCGCTTCGTTAAGTCTCACCCGTGTCCTCGTTAGGCTGAGGTCGAATTACTATCAGGGTCGTTTGATATACACACACAAACACACAAAAAATAAATAAATAAATAAATAAAAAAAAATCATACGTAAATTTTAAACCTGATTTAATATCTCTTTAAATTGTTGTATATTTTAATTCACATACATTCATACACCTATATACACCTATATACACATTCATACACATTTTCATACGCTTTACGAGGCTGTATATCAAGGTGATTTAAGCCAATTAGACGCCCAGAGATGGATGTCTGCTTAGGGAATTACTGTCTTGAAATATTAGGCTGCAGTGTGTTCCATTCTGAGGCGGGGGGGAGGGGAGAGGGGTGGGAGGGGGGAGGGGAGGGGGGGAGAGAGAGGGGTGGAGAGGTGGGGAGGGGGAGAGAGAGGGTGGAGGGGGTGGAGGGGGGAGAGGGGTGGAGGGGGAGGGGGTGGAGGGGGAGAGGGGAGAGAGAGGGGGGTAAGTGCAGACAGAAGAAGGGGGGAGAAATAGGATGAGGAGAGAGAGGGGAGAGGGGATGGGTGGAGTAGTGATGGAAGGGAGAGAGAGAGAGAGAGAGAGGGGGTGGGGAGGGAGACAAAGAGAGACAGGATAGAGAGGTGAGAGGGTAGAGAGGGGAGTGGGGTGAGAATTGAGAGGGAGAGAAAGAGAGAGAGACAGTTAACCTGTCAACCAGAAACTTACTTAATTTAAAAACTTTATTTCCTCACTTGCCTACAGTTTTATGGTGGTGGTGGTGGTGGTGGGTGGTGGTGGTGGTGTTGTGGTGGTGGTGGTGGCGGTGGTTGTTGGTGGTTGTGGCGGTGGTGGTGGTGGTGGCGGTGGTGGTGGTGGTGGTGGCGGCGTCCTTGAGTACAATGCATTAACCCTTGGTACAATGTCTTAACCCCTTGAATACAATGCCTTAACCCCTTGAGTACAATGTCTTAACCCCTTGAATACAATGTCTTAACCCCTTGAGTACAATGTCTTAACCCCTTGAATACAATGTCTTAACCCTTGAGTACAATGCCTTAACCCCTTGAATACAATATCTTAAGATATCGTACTCAGGAACAGTTTACAGTCAGAAAATAAATACAGTTGTTCCTTTTGTCATATTTCTTTCTTTTTTCTTAAACAATCACAAATTCTCCTTCTTTACTGTAATAATAAAGGCTGTTGTTTTGTCCCCCATCACCGCTCGCTGTAGTCTGCTGTACCCTGCCTTAATACTGCTGTACCCTGCCTTAATATTGCTGTACCCTGCCATAATATTGTTGTACCCTGCTGTAATCTTCCATAATACTGCTGCACCCTGCCTTAATACTGCTGTACCCTGCCAAAATATTGTTGTACCCTGCCAAAATATTGTTGTACCCTGCTGTAATCTTCCATAACACTGCTGTAGTCTGCTGTACCCTGCCATAACACTGCTGTAGTCTGCTGTACCCTCCCATAATATTACTGTACTCTGCTGCACCCTGCCATAACACTGCTGTAGTCTGCTGTACCCTGCCATAACACTGCTGTAGTCTGCTGTACCCTGCCATAACACTGCTGTAGTCTGCTGTACCCTCCCATAATATTACTGTACTCTGCTGCACCCTGCCATAACACTGCTGTAGTCTGCTGTACCCTGCCATAACACTGCTGTTGTCTGCTGTACCCTGCCATATAAACCGTAACATCTATATGAATTTTAATATATATTGTTTTAAGTATTTTTAAACAATTTCCATCATCCATCAAATAAAACCGTCTTCAGAATTATTAAATACATTTATTATTATCTTTTGTTTTATCTTATTCTTATCGTTATCGTCGTTTGTCTTGTTCCTCCCAACACGAAATCTATTAATCCCCTCGTTTGTGTATTTTTCTGTTTCTTTTCAATTACGGGAACGTGACCCACTGACCCACGGACCCACTGACCCACGGACCCACGGACCCACGGACCCACACCACTATTAAAATTATTAGTTTACGAGTTCAGGCGTTTTTGTGGGGGGTGTGGGGGGGAGGTGTTTGTGTGGGGATGTGTATGTGTGTGTGTGTGTTTGCGTGTATATCTGTCAATCTGACTAACCTACACTAATAACAAATTCACTCAAATAACAAAAAACAAATAACAAACCAAAAATAATAATAAATTACAAAAATAAATAAAAAAAAAAGCAACATCAATATTTAACAAATTTAAAAAGAGAAAATATTTAAAAACAAAATCCTTTAGCCTGGTTTATTCATGGAGTGTGTATGGGACGTGAGGGAAAATGAATCGTATGCAAATTAAGTTTCCTAATTTGCATATCTCGTCGCTAAAGGCCGTGTAGGGTTAGTTAAGGTAGAGTACTTGGCCCGCCCTCACACCACCTGTAGCCTCCAATCTATCCACAGGTGAATTTGTTTTCCTGAGATTGGTGTTTTGTTTTATACTGTAATAATAATAATAATAATAATAATAATAATAATAATAATAATAATAATAATAATAATAATAAACGATTTATTAACAGAGTTGCAGCCGGTGGCTGAAAATATGCAAACTTACATTTGATTTAGACAATGATATGCGTTGAATACATTTACAGGGCTGTACAGTACATAAATCAGGAGTTGTTGTTTATTTTAACAATAGATGGGATGGTGCTGTTCTTATATCTATCGGTGCGGGCTCTTATGGGCTGAATTTTGTTGTAGTGGCGGACTGTGCGAGGTGGGTGGGGGGCTGCCGGTGGCAGGAGGTGGCGATGACGAGGGTGGTGCAGTAGTCCACTGCCAAACCTTGCTAGTTCTTGGTGGTGGAGGTCACTGAGGGATGGCATTTCCAGGGTGGAGAGAGCGTTGGTGCAGCCGGAGTATTCTGCGCCGAGCATGATTCTGCAGGCCCTTTTCTGTACCTTCTCTAGCTGACGTTGTTGGGTGGAGTTGAGAGAAGACGACCAGGCTGGTGACGCATGCGTTAGTTTGGGGAGAATAAAGGCGTTGTAGATGGTCCTCAGCTCTGGCGTGGGTGTCTCAAGTGACCTATGTCCACACGTGGATACATAGATTCATGTACGTATTTACAGACACGCATATACTCGTATACATACACACACACACACACACACACACACACACACACACACACACACACACACACACACATACATACATACTTTTTCTGCCTTAAATTGCAATGATTTAACTCAAGGGATCAAGATATCGTACTCAAGAGAGAAGACGAAGAAGAAGAAGAAGAAAAAGAAGAATTATCAATCAGCTCCAAGTCTCATTAAGTAATTCAGGTCAAAAACAAGAATTTCAGTTAATTAGTCCCGAGTTAATGACCCTCGAATTAATATAATCCATCACTCAAAGGTAATTAACAAGTCTAATTATCCCCAATTATTTTTTTTCAGGTAAGATCCTTAATTAACGTAATGAAGATGACCTGTGTTGATTATTAAAATGAAAATAATTATAATGATAAACTACCTAATTATCAGATTATAATTTGGGGATGAAAAAATAATTTCTTTCATAATATCAGTATGCAAATTAGTGTTCCTACCTAAAAAGTTTTTTATTTTTTATTTTTTTACGGGAAATAGCCCACCCTGACACAGGTCATCGACCCACAAAAGGGGCCTGGGGTGGGGGGCGAAAAAATAAGAATAAAAAGAAATTAAAAGTAGAAAAGGAAAAGGTTATATTAATCTACACCACGAAGATGCCGGAAAACCAGCCTTTTAAAGTGAGACATTGTATGAGTATGGAAACACAGAAGGAGGCAGAGCATTCCACAGTTTGGCTGTGTGAGGAAAGAAGGATGTCCTATAACAGGTTATTATAGTGTGAACGACATCCACAGAGAAACGGTGGGCACCGCGGGCAAGACGTGTGTTACGTGCCCACGGCCTTGCCGGCGGTACACAGGATGCCAAATCCACCGAACATTGCCCGTTAAGGTACCTGTAAAAGAGAGAGTGAAGCAACATTGCGGCGAAGAGACAGGGAAGAGAGATTATCAACTAAAGGAGGAGAGTTAATAAGACGAAATGCCTTTGATTCCACCCTATCTAACAGTTGGGCAGAAGAAGAGCCACCCCGCAGATATGAGAGCAATACTCCAAGTTAGGAGAAAGGAATCCCTTATATACTTGAAGCAACTGCTCAGGAGTGAAGTAGCTACGGCAACTATACAGCATTCCCAGCTTTCGGGAGGTAGCTTTAGCAATGTTGAGGATGTGTGGCTTCCATGACATATTAGAGACCCAGCAAATCTATTTTAGAATTTGGCAGGATGCTTGCGTCCTGAAATGTAATTGGTGGGAGATCATCTAATTTGGAAAGTGTAATTGGTAAATAATGAGTTTTATTACTATTGAATTTAACCAAGTTTCTACCTCCCCATTCAAAGATGCTGCACAGATCCGCATTGATAGATGTAATGATATCAGCTCTAGAAACAGATCTAGTTTGAGAATTAGGGGGAAGGGGAAAATGTGAAGAGTGAAGAGTAGAATCATCAGCGTAAGAATGGATAGAATTAGTCGTAGTGTGAAGTAAATCATTGATAAAAAGAAGGAAGAGAGTAGGTGAAAGAACAGAACTCTGTGGGACACCACTATTGGTAGAGAAAGAGAGAAATATCGATCCCTCGACAACAACTGTCATGGATCGGTTCTCAAGGCAGCCAGAAATTAGTGAACAAAGTGGGGGAGAAAAACCATAAGAGGGAAGTTTAGAAAGCAAAAACTTGTGCCATACCCTGCCAAATGCTTTGGAGATGTCGAGGGTCACGACGAAAGTTTCCCCATAATCGACTAAGAGAGGATGACCAAAGATGGGTGCAGTAGGAGAGCAGATCACCAGTAGATCTAGCCCGGCGGAAATCATACTGGTGAGCCGACAAAAGAAAATGGCGTTCAGGGTGATGGAGAAAATGAGAGTTTAAGATAGTTTGGAAAATCTTAGAGAGGGATGAACAATGAGCAATGGGGCGATAGTTAGAGGGACTAGAATGGTCACCCTTCTCTGAACCAAGGCATGCTTCCAAGAAGAAGGAAAAGTTTGGATTTTGAGGCAAAGGCGAAAGAGGCGAGCAAGCACTGGAGCCAGGGCTTCAGCACACTCCCTCAGAACACGAGGGGGCATTCCGTCCGGTCCATGAGCCTTACTCACAACCATCCTGGAAAACACACCAGCAACCCTACGAGTCTAGATTATAGGAAAGTGCATAGGTTCAATAGGAAGAGCAGGAGTAGGGTGATTATACCAATTAATGACCCGCAAATACATTAATTAGTGACTTTAAGTGTCATTTGATGATCTACTGAGCTCATTTATCATTTCTATAAACCGACTCTTTCATTACCATACCCTACCCTACCCTACCAAAGCTCTACACAATGAATATATATTGTGTTCGTATTGAATATAAATCGAATAATCATTGGGGTGGACAGAGGGTGAGAAGGGGCGATATTGGCAATGGTTAGGTGTATGGGTGGTGGTCATCGTACTCAAGGGGTTAAGTCATCGTACTCAAGGGGTTAAAGTCATCGTACTCAAGGGGTTAAGTCATCGTACTCAAGGGGTTAAGTCATCGTACTCAAGGGGTTAAAGTCATCGTACTCAAGGGGTTAAGTCATCGGACTTGCGAGGCAAGAACGGTACCCCTTCTACCACCGCGAGATGTCGCGGGTTCGATTCCCGGGCCGGTGGAAGTTGTTTGGACTTACTTCCTAGCCCCCATTAGTCCCTGTTCACCTAGCAGTAAAGTAGGTACCTGTTGTAAGTCGAAAGTTGCGAATTCGTATTCAGGGACAAGTTGTTGGAGCTTCCAATAACTTGATGACATAAACCACTGACTCTTCAGGCTTCTACGCCCTTAACTCATGAGACATAAAGGCAAGCATGAACTTAGCATGTTTCCCTGTTGGGCGCTGTAAACGCTTCTGCTCTTCACCTTACACAAGGATGTAGGGGAGTGCCCAATAAAAAAAAAAGTCATCGGACTAAAGGGGTTAAGTCATCGTATTCAAGGGGTTAAGTCATCGTATTTAAAGGGACTAAGTCATCGTATTCACAGATATGCACATTAAACTATTATTATTATTATTATTATTTCCAATCAATCACATTCTGGCTGGCGGCCTCTCCAATCAATCACATTCTGGCTGGCGGCCTCTCTAATATCTATCTGCTGAGCTAAAATATTTATACCCGTTGTTTATTTTCATCATTATATTGATTTATTAACAACAATAAGCATTAAAATTAATATGACTATTTATATATTTGATATTTATTTTAATATATTACATGCATTTTAAGAAGTAAATATATATATTATATAAAGAAGTATAAATTGTCAATATATATCAAGAACGTAAGCTATAAAATATATCCAATAATGATTAAGTCTGGGATTTTTATAGATGATTAAATATATAACTACAAGAATTCAAATAAGTAAAAATAAACCCGGCAAGAGAAAATATTTAACCCACCAAACAATAACAAAAGTTCCCGGGAAAATGGCTGTAAACATTGACTTGAAATCTGAGGCCTTGAAGGAAGACAAGGGAGACTCACACATACAATATCTCCCTTGTAATATAGAATATGATGGAAAGGCTGATATCAACAAGTTCTTTAATATTTACGTGGATGAAGAGGTGACAGGTGACGGTAAAGAGGAAAAGACTGGTGAGTGAAGTGGGATCTTGTTAACACTCGTCTGTCTGCCATGTGGTGTATTTAATTTGGTTTTATTTAAGGTATTTTAGGTATTTATTTGATTTAGGATCGATTATGAGTATTTGGGCGAAATTCATCCCGTATGAGTCGACTTGAACCCATGAAATAATTGTGAAATTCATGAAGACCTTAACCCAACGTAACCTCATCTCATCTCACTTCACCTCACTTCACTACAATTTACCTCACTTCACTTTACCTTCTCTTCACCTCATCTAACACTTCACCTCGCTTTACCTTCTCTTCACCTCACCTAACACCTCGCCTCACCTTCTCTTCACCTCACCTAACACCTCGCCTCACCTTCTCTTCACTTTACCTTCACTTCACCTCACCTAACGTAACCGAGGAAGTAAATTTCACTCAATTACCCTTACCTTAAGACACTTACCATTTAAGAGAAATCCTGTTATATATTACTGTACAAATAATTGTATAAAGGAATAATTTATATTATTTCATTAACAATTGTATTTATTAACTTTAAATGTTGATTGTTTATATGGAGACTCACTGTAAAGGCAACAGGAAATCAACATGGGATTTAGAAGACTGTGCCTCAATCTCTCCTACATAAATAGCCTTAAGAAATGTAGACACCACAGAATTTGGCGACGAGGATGGGATTGCTTAATACAGTCAGGCTTACAGTATTACCAGAGTCACTTTAGAAGAGTGAATTAAAGTATAAAGGAGAGAAGGGTGAGTTGGAAGAATCAGCCTGATTCAAAACATTTGTGCTACCCCAAGGTGGCAGTTCAGGGTTTGCTTGGCCATATTGATTATTTTGATCCTTCCACAGAGGATTTCACTCGTTACAATGAAAGATTAGAGCAATATTTTTGTGCAAATGAGATGGCACTTCTCCAGCTGATGCCAATGATGCCACAATTCAGGCTGCTAGTAAAAGAAAAGTTGCTGTCCTGATAACTGTCCTGGGTAAGAGTGCCTGCAAATTACTACAAGATTTATGCAGTCCAAAGTTACCCAAGGAACAGACTTTTGATGAACTAATTAAGTTACTGACAGACCACTACAAGCCCAAAAGACTTCACATTGCTGAAACTTTTAAATACCACAGATGCTTTCAGGAAGCAAATAACTCCATTGCAGATTACAGTGCTAGGCTAAAACACATGGCTGCAACATGTGATTTTGGCCAGTTCCTCACCAGAGCATTGAGGGATCAGTTTGTAAGTTGGATCCACAGTGCTGAGACCCAAAAGAAGCTGATTACCGCCGAAAGATCTTTTGAAGAATGTCTTCAAATAGCCCAAGCTCATGAGGTTGCTGCCGTTGAGATGCAACATTTCCGGAATCAAAGTGCGCCTGTTCACCAAGTTCAAGCTGCAGATAGTGATGAAGAATTTTTGGTGCATCAAGTCCAGCGTTCAAGAAAGTCACTACAGCCAGCGTGCAAGGCAAGGGCCATGCCCAAGCAATAATTCCCACTGCAAGGGGACATACTTGGAGAACTACATGAGACACACCGAGGCATGACAAAAATGAAGGCAGTGGCAAGGTCCTGTGTATGGTGGCCCAATCTGGACAAGCAAATTGAAGGAATTGTTTCTTCATGTCAAGTATGTCAATCCATGAGGGCAGATCCACCTACTGCACAAATTCATCCGTGGACTTTTCCATCCCAACCTTGATCAAGACTTCATGCTGATTTTGCAGGTCCAGTCTCGGGAAAGATGTACTTTCTACTTGTAGATGCTTGCAGTAAGTATCCTGAAGTAGTTCAAATGAAGAGTACTACGGCCGAGGCTACGGTAAAGGTGTTCCCTCAAAGCTGTCATACTAAAGGTCGTTTGTTTTTCTTGATAATTGATAGATTTATGAGATCACCTGAAGAATCTCCACCCTGGCTTATTTCACTTAAAGGTTAACCTAACTTATCTAGTGTCATATCACTTACTGTACATGATTGTCTGTTTTATGCCAATTATACTGTGTTAGTTAAATGATCAGGTTAAGTTATGTTGTGTTACGTTAAATTGCATAAAACAAACGACCTTCCAAGTGTTATGTAATCATCTATCCTAACCTAACCTAATCTAACCTAATCTAACTGCTGACAAACCCATCCTCAAGCAAATAAACATACCAGACAGATCAAGGATGTTGCGACCGGAAATACACAACGGAAAAAAAGTCGTAAAAATTATAATAAAATGCTCGAAATATTTTCCCCGTGTACTACTTTTCCTTCTCGTATGGTAAGACGACATTTATTTCATATGGCAAAATACTGTATCCTCAAGTTGTTGGTTCAGGCGCTCTACCATCGTCGATTTTGCAGCCGTTAGATACAAGAATCCCTGTAATTAGTATTTGACCTGTGTGGATGTTAGTTCTCGCAGGAAATAGTTTATCTTCTAACAATTTTTAACTTTGGAATTTATTTAACATCTTGTCCTTCTCCTCCTCGTGTTTCCAGGCCTGAAGGGAATGTTCCGAGGTTATCCACTACGAGGCTGTGTCGCGAAAGTCCCCGAAGGATACAAGGGAGTGGTTCTGAAGGAGACTCGACCCACGTTGAGCGCTGATGAGGACCGCACCATGAGAGGCGTGTGTCAGTTTAAGTCATTCACCTTCTGGAACTGGGACAGAGAGCCATCACGAGGGGACAGGTACCAACAGGCCATGGACTGGATTGATGTAGCCAATGCGGTGAGTTAAACATCGGAACACCTTTATCGAGTTACTTGATTATACAGGGTGTCCATAAATGATTACCCTGATTAAAGAATGATCTACCACTATTTTTAGGGTGATCATTTATGTACACCCTGTATATTAACTAATTATTTCACTAAAAGAACATCGTAATGATACTTTTTTACGTGAGTGTACCTTTAATGCATCAATTTGGACTCATTAAAAACTCTTCCATATTGGACACATAGGGAATCAAAGGCTAAATAATACAATAAATAAAATCACAAGGAAAATTTAATCCCAAAACTGTACACTCCAACTGTACTCCAAGTCCTCATTACAGGTACAGTACTGAAATATCACCTAATATGGCCTAAAATACAGTCAGAATCATGAGGTCAAGTGTCTGTTTTCCCAGTGAGTTTTAGTGAGGATATTTGTACAGTATAAAAACAGGTATTTGTACTGTAGCTGATCTATTGTTATCTTGTTCAGTATAAAAACAGGTATTTGTACTGTAACTGATCTATTGTTATCTTGTTCACTATTACTCACTAATCTTTATTGTTTACAGATCCATGGCAGTGATAACTAATATCTACACTAGCAAGAAAATAGACCTCAAATAGATTTTAGTCTCACGGTAAGCTTGTTTCCGGTAAGCTTGTTTATGGTAAGCTTGTTCATGTGTACTGAATAAAGTATTAGAATTGAATCTTGAGTCGTGAGTTTGAAACATTTTACTGTACCTGGAGGAAACTGTAGTACTGTACCTGGAGGAAACTGTAGTACTGTACCTGAAGGAAACTGTAGTACCGTACCTGGAGGAAACTGTAGTACTGTACGTGGAGGAAACTGTAGTACTGTACCTGGAGGAAACTGTAGTACCGTACCTGGAGGAAACTGTAGTACTGTACCTGGAGGAAACTGTAGTACTGTACCTGGAGGAAACTGTAGTACCGTACCTGGAGGAAACTGTAGTACTGTACCTGGAGGAAACTGTAGTACTGTACCTGGAGGAAACTGTAGTACTGTACCTGAAGGAAACTGTAGTACCGTACCTGGAGGAAACTGTAGTACTGTACCTGGAGGAAACTGTAGTACCGTACCTGGAGGAAACTGTAGTACCTGGAGGAAACTGTAGTACCGTACCTGGAGGAAACTGTAGTACTGTACCTGGAGGAAACTAGTACTGTAGCCTGACGTTTTACCACCCAGGGGAAGGCTAATCTAACAGCTGGTACACAAAGGCTAATGTTATGGTCTTGTGTGTGGTTTGGACGACATCACTGATACACTTACCATGCTATGTGACTTATTAATCCTCTATGGCTTTGACTCTCGCTTAACCAGTCATGAAGTTAGATCACCCAGAGTTTGATATGGTGGGTTTAACAACATATTCTTCTTGCCTAGGGGTTGCTTGTTCCGTTCTAATGGTAGTCGACAGCATAAAATGTGTCGGGGTTAAGTTTATTCTGTCGTGTACCAGCGTAGGCGTCAGATGGTTGTGTTTGACTGGGGTATATAGTATCAAGATCCAATTAATTTTATCATTAATCGGATATAATAGATACGTCATGCTTGAGGTTAAGACACGTCATACTTGAGGTTAAGACACGTCATGCTTGAGGTTAAGACACGTCATGCTTGAGGTTAAGACACGTCATGCTTGAGGTTAAGACACGTCATGCTTGAGGTTAAGACACGTCATGCTTGAGGTTAAGACACGTCATGCTTGAGGTTAAGACACGTCATGCTTGAGGTTAAGACATGTCATGCTTGAGGTTAAGACTTGTCATGCTTGAGGTTAAGACTTGTCATGCTTGAGGTTAAGACATGTCATGCTTGAGGTTAAGACATGTCATGCTTGAGGTTAAGACATGTCATGCTTGAGGTTAAGACATGTCATGCTTGAGGTTAAGACTTGTCATGCTTGAGGTTAAGACATGTCATGCTTGAGGTTAAGACATGTCATGCTTGAGGTTAAGACATGTCATGCTTGAGGTTAAGACATGTCATGCTTGAGGTTAAGACACGTCATGCTTGAGGTTAAGACATGTCATACTTGAGGTTAAGACTTGTCATACTTGAGGTTAAGACACGTCATGCTTGAGGTTAAGACACGTCATGCTTGAGGTTAAGACATGTCATGCTTGAGGTTAAGACATGTCATGCTTGAGGTTAAGACATGTCATGCTTGAGGTTAAGACTTGTCATACTTGAGGTTAAGACTTGTGTTAATGTTAAGCTGAGTTATAGTAAGATATTTAACCTGACAGTGGTTCATGTTATTCACTCGAGCTTGACGGTTTTCCAACCTAAGAGTCATGTTAACTATCTATATAAGAATGTAACAACAGTGCATAAATGTCGCCGTTTCAATAAAAAGGCATAAACAGTATATGTCTCCGTTCCATTGGGGTTAATAAGAAAAACGAACAAATTTAAATCATCTATCCTTTATTGTATAAAAACAAACTCACAAAGTAATGGTTTAAATATCAAAAACTCTCAAAGTAATATACTGAAAGACCCCAAGATTTTTTTTAAGGTACAAAGACAAAAAAAAAATATGTATTTATGAGGAACACCAAGAGTTAAGACAATCCATAAAGCTATATTATAATGTATAGGTTGAGTCACTTGCTGGCAGCCCTAGAGTCCCACTAAACAAAGGGTGTCTCAGGAAAATGTCAACACACTACCTCACTGATTATGGTAGAGATGGTGTAAAGGTTTCTATTACCTACAGCAACATTGTCCTAACTTGTTGATGTGTGAAGTCTCCTACAAGTCAGGACAATGTTGTTATACAGTACTACAAGTATTCAACCGATCTACACCAAAATCTGTATCAGGAAGTGTTTAGGTGAAGTAAGCTGGGATGGGGATTTTTCAAGTCATTCCAAAACACTTGATATATCGACAATAACGGATATATCGGCGACACCATGGGGCTACCAGCGAGCGTATCATCCCATGTATCAATTTCTTTACCGATACTTGAAGTATTACAGCGACCTCAACTGTGCAAAACATAAATAAAAATGAAGGATGTTTGGGCCAGGGTGGTAAGGACCTAACCTGACCATGGGCCAAACATCCACTCACCCATAAATATTGACGAATCACAAGTAACAAAATCGTACTCTTGTAAGGAACATAATTACTACAAGTTAAATTTTGAAGACAATTGAACGGAGATTATTGAGGGAATTATATTAAACCGTACAATAATTTGTTATTAAGTTACTGCTGATTATAGTCATCCATGCACCTTGTTTATTTCTCACTAATTAATGAGACAGGTGATGGCAACAGGAGACATATAAACAGATTTGTGTTAAGTAATAGTGTCATCCATTTTTAACCTTTACATAATATCAAAATAATAATACCTTTTGTTCTAATGACAAATAAGATTAACAGGAAACAATACATAAACAGAATAGATATGTATAACTATTGTATGTATGTATATCCCATTCATACAGGTTATTTATGTATTCTCTTACAAATAATATTAATACATCTGGACACAAGCCCTACACAAACCACCATTAACCAAGAGACAAGATCGTGTACATGTGTCAACTAAGGTCAGGGAAGTGACTCACACAAGGTTACCAGAGGAAGTCAAAAGTCACGGCCCAGATTCGTGAAGTTTCGTGCGATGAATATTTCTGTATTAAATTTATCTCCTAAGTGGTACTAAGTGAATGTATATATTAATGTTGACTTTTAATGTAATACGTAGTGGTACCAAGTGAATGTGTCCAATTATGTTGAGTTTCAGTGTAATATTTAGCTAATATCAACCAATCAGGTGACAGGAATATTGATGTTTTCTGAAACCTGGGCCGTGGTTGGTGCATCTGGAACCATATATGACATAAGTAACTCACAATAAACATATTTCTATAACATTTAAAACAAATGCTAGTGAAGTGTTGAGGCTGAGAGAGACTTAACAGACTTGTTATTCATCTCTTATTCAACACCTTATAGGATACTAATTGTCATGTCTGTTTAACTCCATTACAAAATAGTTTCACGGCTTGCATAATTATTTTACAAGGAAGATGACACACGTACACACATTTTACAGCAGTTGCAAATAATGTGAGTAGATTTAGGATAAAATACATAGTATTAGTTGACTACAAGCTTAATATAAAAGGAAATTCTTGGTTGGTAAGAGTTACGCCTCACTTGGAAACTTTTTATGTTTCAGGCTGGGAAGACAAATGTATCGACTGTGTGGCCAACAGTATCAATCAGCTGTATGGCCAACAGTGTCGGCGGTGGACAGTATCATGCACTGCCACCACTATACAACCGTCACGATAATACAGTACTGAGCTTTATTTATCAGGTTTTCTTTTCTTTCTTTATTAACCGCTTCACTACAGGGACGCTATTTTTTATATTTTACTTGACTAACGTTAGACGATTTTATTCAGCTCGGAGGCGATCCCGTACACATGGGGGTTAGTAGACTATCTCCACTGACCCTTTAACTAATGCTACATGATTTTATTTAGCAGAGAGGAGGGGAGTCCGTCTATAATAAGTTAATGCCTACAGGAAAACAAAAACAAATAGAGTTCACGATCTTGCTATTTGGAGTTGGAAAGTGAGAGCATTTTGATTAACAGAGTTCAGATTAATGTACAGTACAGTCTAGTGTTTACTGATTGGGTTGAAAGCTGCTCCCACAGTCTGTCTTAATGAGTCTCGGACAAATATAAACTGTACAAAATAAGACTAACTTTATTTATATTACAATCTTGACAATACTTTTATGTACTTACACTTTAGAAACTCACTTATATGAACTGATTTTTATTTTGGTTATAGACTCTTGTACATGTACCAAAATACCCCCCCCCCCCCAATCCGCAAAAAGGTAAATATAAAAAATTCTTCAATATTTCAAGATGGAGAAACAGTTTGGGCACCTCATGAGACCTAGAACGGTGATCGTGTTTTAAAGGTGATATGTTTTTGAGCACAGGATCGAGGAGTTGTGTATTTATATTTATTTATTATTGTCTTAACTTCAGCTGTTTGCACATTCTGTATGACAGGGTGTATCAGAAAAATGTATACACACTACCTAAATAAAAATTGTCAAGATCGTGTGAATGTTTGTATTACAACATATACACAATCATGAAAATATAGGGCAGTGTGTGTATACATTTTTCTGAGACACCCTGTATATTGAGTTGACATAGACACCTCGGTAAACGACCACTAAGCACAGTTGCGTAATAAACTATACATTCTTATCTACTAATCGTTCCTACAAGTCTTGTTAAGCTGCAGAAAACCCTGAATAAGCCTTAAAGCCAGAGTGAAGAACACCAACTCCAAGATACAGACTGTCTCAAAAAAATAAAAAAAATGCACACACACTGTCATTGATTTTTGTGGCGATTATATGAACCAACGGCAAAATTATCCTCACTTGTCAATGTGTCGCTCATCGGCAAGTGAGGAGAACGTTGCTGCTTTGATACCTTGTTATACTGTACCAGCATTCACGCGATCGCTATGACAGAGTGTAGAGTATTCTTTTTTTTTTTTAGACACCCTGTTAGAAGTTGACATCTTATATGGAAGTGATTCAGATTAACTATCACTGAATGTGCTTATTTCAATGACTACCCTAAAAGGAAATACAATATACTGTATCATTATACTGTATGAGAGTAGGGCTGTGGCGACCCCATGGCAAGACTAACGCCATCGCTCTGTGTGTTTAGTTACCTACGAGGCGAGAAAAGACGCTAGAGGAATGTATGTGGCTCTTAATTCCAACCGCTGTGTTAAAAAGGCTTCAAGAATTAATATTTCTCAACTGTTTTTGGAGAATGGGAATTATTGGTAGTCACTTGGTTTTGAGCAATTCTTTGGGTGGTCCGGCAACACTGTGAACCAAATTAAACGACAAATTTGACCCATACGAGGGTACTGTACTTGTGTGTTTGATTAAGGTAATACAGTTTAGTAGGTTACAGAACAAGACATAAAGATTAATACAGTAAAATTTGATCTGCCTCTTCTGTACTGTACTATGTGTTCCCTCTCCCTAAGATAATATTATTATTATTCACTCATTAAGGCATCTCCTGTATGGAAGAAAAAGAGGACAATTTTGTAGTAATAACCATTTCAATTTTTTTGTTATGTTATATCAACTAAACAAAAAGTAATAACATATGTATTATTATGTTTTACTGTTTATAATTATGGAGGTAACCATAATATATAAACATGGAGAGTTATAGTGTTGTAATTGACTGAAATTATGTCATTATTTTCCCGGAGGTGGTTTCTGAATTACTCCCCAGCCTTATCCAACTCAGTGCTAATGAGTACAAGAGGTAAAATTAAGGTAACATTTGACCTTCAGTACAACCTTCTTCAGTATATTATTATCAGTTAACAGTGAAGAAATAAAAACTTACAGTTTTGAGAATTAATCTGTAAAATATTCTTGTGTTTTAGAATAATGTATTAGATGTTCTTGTTACCTCCCCTGGCTAGATGTTCCATTTGTTACATTGCATGCATTGAAAAGCTAATTTGCGTTCCCATGGTTACGACTTTTTAACCTCGGGAGTTTCAATACTATATAGCCTGTTGGTTGGTAATTGACAAGTAAAAACTCTCCTCTTGTTTAATCTTTTAGCTTTTTATTAATAAGTTCCAAGATAGCATTTTACTCTCCTCATCATAGTGTTTCCTCAAGCAGTAACTGTAAGGCTGAGTTACACTTCATTTACCCCTCAGTGTTGATGTCATAACTCTTAGAATTCCTGTCCATGGTGTTATTAATTACATAAACATAGATAATTAGGTTTATGATTTGTAATACAGTACCTTGTGTTCTAAATTACTATAGTCTTGTGTCCTAAATTACCATAGGCTTGTGTCCTAAATTACCAAAGGCTTGTCCTAAATTACCATAGGCTTGTCCTAAATTACCATAGGCTTATGTCCTAAATTACCATAAGCTCATGTCCTAAATTACCATAGGCTCATGTCCTAAATTACCATAGGCTCATGTCCTAAGTTAATCCACACAGTTCCATGATAAAAATACCATAATTTACAAGTATACAATATGTGGAGTCAAATGATTTTCTAATACCTGTACCACAAAATACAAGTGTACAGTCAAATTTTACCTCTTCATCAGATGGTTCATGCACTCCTGAGCTGAATTAATTATTCATTACCAATAGTTTCTGAACTTGTTAATTGATCCATTAGTTAACTACACACTTGAGTGCTCTTAACAACCTCCAGATCTGATTACACACATTAAGATGAGATTCAGTTTGTGAGAGTTATAACCGCTTCATTACGGAGACGCCACTTTTAGTATTTTATTTAGCTAACGGCAAATGATTTTATTTGCTAACGAGGAAATCCCATACACAGAGGGTTAATACAACTCTCCATTAAATAGTACTAATGACCTTCAGCTGAAACTGAAGTAATTATTCATATGTATGGTAAATTAACCTGTATTACCTGGTAAGAACTTCATTTACCTGTTTAATATATCATAATCCTCTAAATATTCCCATAATTCCTAAATATTCTCGCAATACCTAAATATTCCCATGTCCTCAAAATATTATCATGATTCCTAAATATTGCCACAATTCCTGAATATTCCAATGATTATCTATTCACATAATAATATCTCTTAATTACCTTGTTACGGTTAATATGTGGTTAACTGTTACCGGTGCTCATTCATTTATCGTAAGTGAGGAAGCGTCAAGTATATACCCGTTCTTAAATGCACGGTGTGTTCTGGCTGTGTTGTTACCGGTAGGTGTAATGTTGAACGATGTAGTTTAAGCCGAACGACTTAAATAATTGCCTGCGTTAGTTTTGCATACGGTGAAAAAAGTCATCGTATAAACCATTTTCAGGCATAGGTGGTAAAAAGATATAAAATTTAGCCTTAATTAACATAACTCTTGGACTATAAAACTATTATAACTTCCGACTGAAAGTAATGGTAAGTGATGGCTGTATATATACTTTACTGTACACACAAGCCATAAGTTATGTTTTACCCAAGTGTGATAAACATGATGCACACTTCTTGGGGATTATAAAGTTCACCTCTGTGGGACTTTCACTAATATGTAACTCTTGAGTCTCTAAATTCAGTGATGTAAACATTTGTCAAGTTTCATGTCAACAATTATTTATTAGAGAAAATATGAATAACAAGCTAACAAGTCAATTTATCTCCTATTTCCTGTGGTGATCGTCTTGCCGGATAATAACGGAGGAATCCCCCGGCTTAGCCCAATCTGATGTCGCTCTCCCACCTATGTAATGTAAACAAAAAATAATGCGTTCCTTCCAAAATAAATTCTTCACTTAAAGCAAATATTTAAACAGGAGACAAATGATAGTGAAAATGTTTGGAAGCAGAAATGCCGTATTCACCGACATTTCATCGTAGTTAAACTTATCCGGGTGGGTGGAGCGTGGAAGTGTGACAGTCGCGTGATATGACTGGCTGATTGGCTGAGGCCAGGGGGATCCCTCGGCTGTCCTCTCAGTATAGACGGTAACAAACTCAAAATTAACCTTCGATTTGCCATAAACTTTCACCTGTATGGGGACGACATATCGAGAGTAGTGACTTTGCCATCATCTTAGTAATTACTGTCTGATCTGTTTCTTTATTACAGTACAGGAGTAAACACAGCAGTCTCTCTCTCAACTTTCTCCTACTCGGTTGCCTCGGCTATTTCCTCTCCTCTACGTAAATGGAAAACACTCGCATCTATGAAACAGTTACCATTGGAAGAAAAAAGAGGGTTAGATTAATGTGTGTGGCATTGATGTGGTTAGTGACATTGACCTGGTTAGCGGTCAACTGATGGTACACCACTTGGAAAATAACATCCCATCAATATTGCCCGAGAAATGTAATAAATAGTTAATAATTATCTTGGACTGAGAAGAAAAAGACTTAAAATTGGCTGGCAACTAACTGGCAACACTTTGGACATTTGACTTGTGTATATAATATGTACAAATACTTAAAATTTTACTGTATAACGCTTACAAAAATAAAATCCGTAAAGTTGCTACTGCCACCGATAACCGAGAATCATTTAGTAAAGATGAATCACCTAGTCAATAGACAGTACGACCAACACACTAATAAGCAACGATTCTGTCATTAAATCCCCCCACCTCCCCCCTCAATTCTGTCATCAATGCCCCCTCCCTAGCTATAGTTGGCATCCAAAACACAAATACCATAAGCAGTTTCATAAGCATTTTAATATTTCATCAGGTAGGAGCATAACCAAAGACTTTACATTATACATTCAATACACTCCACCTCTCCTCCCCCAAAAAAAATACAATACGTTAATTTGAAATACAGTATAATGTATTCTAGTCTTTCATGCAGTAATAATGACTATCAATCTTTTAACTTTTTTTTTAATTTTCTTTGTGCTGGGATATACAACCTGAATACGAGGGAATTGGGAAAAAGTCTTCAGGGATTACACAACGATGATTCACATTTTCCGCAAACGTCTCGCCAAATCCGGATTATTTCTAAGTACCGTGCGTAATTTAAGTACCGTTCTATAAACACTAATAAAGTTAATATTTATTCTTTCACTCAATCATCGTAAAAATAAATAATATAATTACCATCCATTAGCTACCTTGAATATATTATTAATGATAGGAGACTGAAGTAATTATAGGTACAATCCCATGCAATTACTCATTACTCTATTATATCTTGCTATGCGTTATTGTTCATTTGTTCACAACCCAAATGTTCTACTCTGGGGCTGTCGTACAAGTGAACGGAACTTCATAGTGTAACCAAACAGCTTTTATTTAATTGTTCAGTATCCCCCAAATAAAATTAAAATCTTACTTAAACAAGAAATGCAAGAAGGTATCGTACAAAAAAGAAAAACATTATCAAGCTTAATTTCTAATTATATCTAATATGGACAATAAATCATCAATCCAGATAAACTAGCACTTTTTTTTGTAGTAATCTTTTGTTAACTATTATTTTACAACTTAATATTTCCTAGCATAAATCAATCACAACTAGGCTGTAATAAATTGATCTTTTTTTGGGCTACTACAGACAATGTCAATTAATTGCACACACATCATTTTTAGTCAGTAAAATTATGTAGGTACACGACAATTCAATAATTTCAACAGAGTTCGCCTATTTTCTTTCAATTTCAGATTTTTTTAATTTACCCTATGCTCCAGATTTCACCCGTTTTCTTTAACACCAAAATTAAAACTACCGCAGAACGGGGTAACAGGTGTGGGGTTATCCTGTTATCCACACTTGGGGAGGGGGGTCAAGAACGAAGGCTCCTCAGGACTAACAGTATCCGAATCTATTGATCTCTATCCACTTTGGGTTGTCCTTTATTCCGTGCTATATTATATACAGCCTCGTGTAATTTGTGTCTTATAACAGAACCTTTAACGCTCTCAGTATACCCTGTACTGTAGTGGGAGATTCAGTTTAACTCAGTATACCCTGTACTGTAGTGGGAGATTCAGTTTAATATCATGTCTTTTTATATCAATTAGATCTGTTATATTCATTCTATAACTTTAACTATACTATACAGCCCTGATCAATCTCTATACAGTATAAGTTATGAGAAATTCTGTTTATTTTTTCAACTTTTTAACAAATAAAAAAAAATTACACCTGTTACATTGAATCAAAAGTGTAAGTTAAAGTAAGTTTGTCTGAGGTACAGTACATTACATAACGCCAGATCAACATGTTACAGTACTGTATTATGGATGTATGTTACAATTAAATGGCATTGTCTATACAGGTACAGTGCTAGTTGTACAGACAGAGTCAGATTTACTAGAGGTCACTTCCTGAAGAAGTTCTCATGTCAAAATTATCAAAGAGAATGATGACATATTGGAAGTGTTATTTGTGAACTTGGTGAGTGTTAGAGAAAAATGAAGTTAGTGAAATAAAACTGCATTATTTAGCATATGTTCACTGTTGTTTGGGAGAAAATAATAACTATTTTTCTTCATAACTTGGGGGAGGGAATTTCTAACTTCAGTTTTTCATAACTCAAGTCTTGTAAATGAGGATCTGCCCGTATTTACATCATAAATACAATAAAAGAATAAGCCAGCTTCTTACACCCAGTGATGCATCACTTATATACCTGTACAAAGGTCATTTCGTTACAAACACCTGAACCTCACAGGTGAATTATGTATCAGATCCACCCCAAAATAATTAAGAGAGCCAAAAGGGTTATTATTCCAGCTACACTACAGTAATGTACAGTCACAGAGAAGGTCCCGTCAGTCGACCGTCTCATCCACGAACCTGAGCATCCCAGACATAACACTGTGTGCCGCCTCTGGGCCCAACAATGTGTGATGTCTCAGAGTCACAGTTTTATGAATGTGATGGAGGACTGACAGGACTTTTTTCCAGTCTAGTACCTGCACCTTCTGTGTATATTGCCAATCTGTCAAGCATAAAAGAAAGATAAAATAACTGTGAAGATTCCAGACATAATCTGTAGTACAAAACTTTCACTTGACAGGATTTATATACTGTACTGTATATATAATTATTTAACATTTATAACTAATGCCCATCACCTACAAGACAAGAGACACAGGTACTGTACTGCATTAGTTGACAAGGTTCTTGAGTTAAGTATTGTCTAAGGCATATCATTACTATAAAAATATAATAAATAATAAAGTTAAGGGCCACAGACACAATCACTCGAATAAAAATGGCTGCCTACTGAAATCTTATACCATAAAACTACAAATATTCAAGATGTAGTAATTACAAAATCAGAGAATATAAGGCAGTTTTGCAGGGTCAGAGAAAGCACATCCTAATACGTAGAGAAACCCGAGCCAGGCATTTAGTTTAGCAGTCCTCTTTGGTATTGTCTCTTTGCCCACTGTTCTAAAATGCCTCTCTAATCTGAAGGCCTCAGGGATTGTGATGAGTGGGAGGAAGAGCATGCTGGAGTACTTCATGCCCCACACGGCAAACATCGTGTACGGGGCAAAGAGAAAAATGGCGTACAAAACTTCCGAGGCCGTTCGACCGATGATGATCGCCAGCGTCACGATCCCGGCTTGACTGTCAGACTCCAGGTCCCGGGTATTATTGGAATGGAGGATTGCTTCTGTGTTTAAGGCAAGAGGTATAGCATATAAAATGGTGGCCCACTGAACGTGTCCTGCCTGGACCATGTAAGAGAACAGCACAGTCATGGGCCCAAAGAAAATGAGAATCATAACATCACCCAAAGCTATGTACTTGAAGCCTATTCCGCCCGTGTATAAAAATGAGCTCGACAGTCCTCCAAAATAGACCAATGCCAAGTGTTCCAGGCGGACAGTCGTTACCATGGTCAGAATAACAAATCCAGCGCACCCGATGGAATACAGGATGACACCGAGCGTAACTATCTCGTCTTTGGAGAGTAACTGATCTACTAAGGTCCGGTCATCACTCTTCTTACTATCGATTCCTTTCACGTAGTCAAAGTAAGTGTTGACAACGTTACCGGCCGCATGCACCGAGAGAGCCGTGAGCGCCGTGGTAATGAGCGCGACGAGGCTGAACTCTCCCGTGGCCTTATGGGCTAGAGTGCACCCTAACATCACCGGCATGAGGGAGGCACTGAAGGACCACGGCCGAAGAGCCAGTACATACGCTGATAACTTCATGAGAGGAGAACCGCGCCTCTTCTTCTCTGGTGTTGAACTCTTGCCATTCATCATTGTGGTCGTCTAGTTCCCTGAAAGTAACACCAAATGTTCTTAGATAATGTAAAATAAAAAGGTTCATCAATAAAACTAAACTAAGAGAATTAAGTGTTAGAACTACAATCCCTGGTAATTTCTATTCCTTTTAAATGAGTAAAACTTCATCTACACTAGTCAATTTTCCATTTTTTACTTTATGAACAACAGTGAACAAGACATTACAGCACAGGTGGTTGAGGTAGACAGCTGGTACACCCCCACACCACCTGTAAACTAGACATAATTATACAATACGTTACAACACAGGTGGTTAAGGTAGACAGCTGGTACATCTCCACACCACCTGTAAACTAGACATAATTATACAATATGTTACAGCACAGGTGGTTGAGGTAGACAGCTGGTACACCCCCACACCACCTGTAAACTAGACATAATTATACGTTACAACACAGGTGGTTAAGGTAGACAGCTGGTACACCCCCACACCACCTGTAAACTAGACATTATACAATACGTTACAACACAGGTGGTTAAGGTAGACAGCTGGTACACCCCCACACCACCTGTAAACTAGACAATGAGATAAGATATTAATCAAACCACAGGTAGTTGATACACACTCACCCACCTGTAAACTCCGGAAAGCAGATTCGGCATTTCCTGCTGCAGTACCCGGCCCACATCACCCCCCCCCCCCCATATATAACCCCCTACATTATATCACCCACCAACATGATCAAACACACGTGTCTTACCTGTAATCATGATAATTGGAAGTCTCTATCCCAGGTAAATTGGGTTAAATATATAATGGTTAGTTGGGGTCACTTTCTGGGCGTCTTCTAAACGATGTAAACACTGAACCAACTGCTAAATTATCCACATTGTATTATATTGTGTTTTATTAGATGTGTTCTTATTTAATTCTTTAGATGATTGTACATGTTATTGGACTGATTGATATATTATAGAACATAACCGTATAATAACCGTATTTTATCATGTCTTCCTATCTGGTTGGGCAGTAAGTATTGTTTGGTTATTCTACACTTTTACTGATTGCCAATTATCGTATTGTCTTCGTAATTATGTAATTATTTTAGATAATTTGATTATTAATGAATGACTATATAAGCATATGAATATGTTAGGAAGTGTTCGTGTGACTTAAATACAGTATTCAATTATACATTAAAGCTGTCTAATATATAATCGCTTACAAATATAAGAAAATCATATAAAAAGTTTTTATTAAATCAAATTAACTTATTGTACTATCATTAACTAAATTTATTAAACCAACAAAGAACTTTAATTAACGTTAATATCCTTACGTATATATATACATTTATAGAGATTTTAATATTAAACTTAGTATCTTATTAAAAAATCCCTAAATATATAAAACATTAGTGATTAATGAAACGACTTCCTCCAGTTAGACTTGTTAAGGTGTTTCAGAAGGAAGTTGTTAGTGGTTAATGGCAACACAACATTATTTTGTAAGTTATGGAGGTTATAGGTCGTCACAACCTTCTTCTTCATCAATAATTATATCTGATAGATCTTAATCAGTATTGTGTAAGTTTTAGTAATTGGTGGAATAGTTTAGAGTTAGTTATGTGTGTTACTGAGAGCCTCAGATGATGTTTGGTTCTTTTAATTCTTATTATTGTTCTTAGTGACTTCTTTATTAAATGGAAATAATTTTTAAGATAATTGTTTACATGTATTGGCCAACAGCATCACTGAAATATGTTTGATTTTTGTAAGAATGAATGTTACAAAAAAATTATGACTACAGGGTGTGTCATAAGTTGCCTACCAGGGAAGAAAGTAATTTAAATTTATGGTAATTCCTCAAAGACAACGGAAGCTTCCACTGGGGTTAGCTCATACCAACTACTGTAGGTGGTTATAGCTTTTTGTGTAATACTGTACAACAAGGTCTAGGTTAGCTTTGGTGTTATTATCGTTTTGGTCATCCAGCGAATTTTAGGTTAGGTTAGGTTAGGGTGAATTTATATTTTTCTGGTGTTTTTTGATGTTTTGAATGATTCTGATCTTCATTTCTACCACAAATTAGTTTTTTTTTTGTGATTTCCCTACTGGATGGATGACCGAAACAATAATTTTACCTTGGGTTTTAGTTGACCTTGTGGTGCTGTGGTAGCCTTCCCTGTTACCACCCAGAGGTCTCAGGTCCACTTATATATATGGAGTGTTGAGGTTTACGTAAAAATATCGTTTCCGTCATCCACATAAAAAACATCAGAAAAACATAATTTCAACCTAACCTAACCTAACCTTACAGAAGCAACGCGTCGTAGAATTGTCTAAACTACTGATTCTAAATCTTAAAATCCTTAAATTCGCTGGATGGTCGAAACGATAATAATACCAAGATTTATATAAATATATTTTATTGGGTGTCGTATACTGTAGCGTGTGTTGATGGCAATAAGAATTCCTGCATTATCTAACAGAACTTTATATGTTGAAGATTCAATTCATGCCATAATGGTAATAGGTTTTCTTATGCTTTTATGGTGATTTGAATGAATATGACCTTTATTTCCAGCGCTAATGCTTATTTCTGGAGATATAATCCCTTTAATTTATATTTCATAAATTTTGAATGACTTGAGTTAACACGGCAACACAATGATATAATCCCTTTAATTTATATTTCAGAAGTTTTGAAAGACAGGAGTTAACACGGCAACACAATGAAGTCATTTTTGAGTCTTGGTATTGGGAAATCATCTGCCATTCTCGAGGCTCCCAAACCTGCGAGTGGTATTCTGCCTCACCAGGAGGAAGAGAGTCTAGCGTACCTCTGGGTGGAGCTTACCAAGTGAGTCTCACCAACCAATTTAATTTTTATTACTTCACCAGTTATCAGCTTATTAATGTTTGTGTCTTTGTAAACTTTCTATTATTTTAGGCCACAGTAAATTCTTAAGTGAATCCTTAGAATATATTAAAAGTTTTTGATTAAGTTATCGATGAGTAACCTAACCTAACAAAATCTGTTTAATCATGAGGTGAAATTAGCAAGGGGGTTTCTTACCTGTAATATCCATGAGAGAGAGAGAGATTCCTTCCTTCCTTCCTTCCTTCCTTCCTATCCAATATTCGTGAGCTGTGATGTTTTCCCTCTCCTTCAGATCCGAGGCCGGCTGTTGCAAGATCTTAAGTGAGGTGCGGAACTATGGGGAAGCTGTTAAAGATACACAGGAGGCAGAGGAGAAGTTGCTGAAAGACTTGGGCGCCTCCGGTCTGGCAGCAGTCTCCCCACAGATGCAACAGGCGACCGATGAGTACCTGTCTGTGGTCATGGAGGTGCGTACACTGACACACACACACACACACACACATAAATGACTTGAAAGATTAGAAGGTAATTGTATTTATTCTGAGATAACATTAATAGTGTATGTGTGTGTGTGTGTGTGTGTGTGTGTGTGTGTGTGTGTGTGTGAGAGAGAGAGAACTGTGGGGTGTTGTGTCTAAAATAGGGGGGAGGGGTTAGAGAAAAGTTAACCTAACCAAAATTGTGACTTTTTTATGCTATATTATGGTTCCCTTCTTTCAGTTATACTTTATCCTGCTTTCATTTATTAGATCCTTCTTTCATCTATATTTAACCCTTCTTTCGTTTACATCAGATGAAGGCTAAGAGTGAAGAGACGAGCTCAGTAGTACAGCAGGTGATGGGTGACCCGGTGAAGCAATACCACGCACTGTATGAACCTCTAGATGCTCTCCGTAGACGGCGAGACGCTCAGCTGGTCGTCGTCCAGAAGTGCCAAGATAAACTGGATCGATTGAAGTTAAAGGTTAGGAATTTTTTTTAGGGAAGTTATGGGTTAGGTTAGGGGAAGTTTAGAGTTTGGGTTGATTTTTAGGGTTATTTTAGGAATTTTAAAAGGTTAGGGATGCTTTTAAGGTTATTTTAAGGAAGTTAAGGGATAGGTTAGGGGAAGTTAGGGGTTTGGGTTGATTTTTAGGGTTATTTTAGGAATGTTAAAAGGTTAGGGCTGCTTTTAAGGTTATTTTAGGGAAGTTTAGGGTTAGGTTAGGGGAAGTTAAGGGTTTGGGTTGATTTTAAGGTTATTTGGGGGGAAGTTAAAGGTTAGAATTGATATTTTCTGTGTGTGTATTTGAAAAAGAAAAGTTAGGGACACTATTTAGGTCATTTTAAGTGTTAGATGTAATGGGACTTTTTTGGGGGGGTTATGTTATGTATTATAGGGACATCAATGGAGTTTTTCATTACGATACAGTACAGTACATACCCCAGTACTTGCCCACAGTGTGTAACAGAGACATGTACGACCATTCAACTGGCTTATGAACAGGTGGTGAAGAGGATAAAGTAAAGTAAAATAAAGTAATAAGTAAAGTAAAGTAAGGTACAGTAAAGTAAAGTAAGGTACAGTAAAGTAAAGTAAGGTACAGTAAAGTAAAGTAAGGAAAAATAAAATCAAGTTAAGTAAAGTAAAAGTGATATTTAAGAACACTTTATTAGAACACCTTTCATTTACAACATTCAGATTGGCTAAAAAATTTTGTTCCCATCTACGTACAGTATATGAAAGTTAGGTCTGACTGTACAGGAGTTGTATCCTAGACTGTATAAATATGAAGAGAGAATTACTGTATTAATTTATTGGTGACAGTGGATTCCATTTGGCATGGGAGGTTATAGAGGACAGTGGTGATACAGTACACTTTATATTAAACCTTCGACACATAAGGAGGCAGCCTGGCCACCATTACAATCATCTGGGTGAACCTTTAGGGCCTCGGGATTGAACCAGTGACTCAGGATAGGAAACTAGTGCTGTGTCCACTCACCTGCTGTATTAATTTACTTGTATGAAAGATTATTTAGCAACATCCATTTTAAGTTGTTTTATTTTGTTCCAGGGTAAGCGTACCACCGATGTGATAGTGGAGAGAGACAGTGCACAGCGCCAACTGAAGGAAATAAATGGACAGTTACTCACCGAGGCCAAGAAATTCCACTCCATGCGGCAGCCGTTGTTACAGCCGTGCATCCAAGCCTACATCCAGACCCTGGTATGTGAGGCATCTTGTTGTATGTCTTTTACATGGCTTGATTATCTTATTCTGGTGCTATAAACGCCTCGACATCCTCACCTTCCTGTCATCTCACTCAAGCTCACTGATCCAAACCTTTGAGTTCCTGGTGTTGCTCTCCTGGTGTTATAAATCTCTCGTTGACGTGCGAGATAGTGTTGGCTGTACAGTAGTTATAAAACAATAGACAAAACTAAAGAACTTTGTTGGTAGAGAATATATTTTGTTTCTGCCATTTAGATTCCTTCATCTTACTTTATTTTCATGTTAATATTTCACCTAGTGTTTGGTAATAGTTAAACATGTATAATAGACTATAAATAAAACCTGACACACCATTTTAACAGTTGTCTCTGCCCCTCAGGTTGACTACTACGGCACAGCAAACTCTCTCTTCAGCAACTTTATCCAGACCAGCCGGGGAGCTCACCAGATCAAAGACGCCGAGTATGAGGCAACGATGGGAGACCACTTGAGGAAAATTAAATCCCTCAAAATTGTAGCTACTTAAAAAAAGAGTCATAAGGTAAAATAGACATAGGGTATTTTTAGTAGTTGTAGTGTAGGTATATGATGATGATGTATTTATTATGTAGTTTAATCCTGTGTTCAGTAGGATATCTGAGGAGTGCCATTGTTTTTGCCGTTCGTAGTTGCCTCGTTTTAATCACCACGTGCAAATGGTGTCGAGAGCAAGATCTTGCAGCAGTCTCAGTTATACAGTCCCACCCACAAGATACTGAATTATCCCCATCAGTTACTTCTGTTTGGTGCTGCCTGGCTGACTTGGAGAGGTAGGGAAATATGGGATGGGGCTGTACATTATACTTCATCTGTTCCATATCTCAGGTTCTATGATATATACTTAAGCAGGTATTGAGTTGTCTTTCTTATGTCAAATGAAACATAGTCTAACCTAACCTAACCCAACCCAACCCAACCCAACCCAACCCAACCCAACCCAACCCAACCCAACCCAACCCAACCCAACCCAACCCAACCCAACCCAACCCAAATAATTCTTAAAAATTCACGGGTAGAATTTTGATTTGTGATTGTTAATGGCACCCTGACGCTAGGACCTGATGAGAAATAGAGTACCACTGTATAAAGAGGGAACAGTGTAAAGGTCGATATAATAATTTATTTGTCAGTTACAGAAAGGTGAATTATGTGATAGTGATAAAGATACCATTCTTGATACCATTATGTGGACTGAGTAAATAAGATCTCATAATCATAAAAATGTGTGTGTGATGCATTGTGGCCATGAGACTGCTAGGTAAAGTGTACTGAAGAAAGGTATGTATAGTCTTAGTATAGTATAGTCTGAGCTTCCATTCGTGGCTCTTCCATTACACGATACCTCCCACTGGCAGATGGACTTGAATCCATTAATGTTGACGACTAATGGAAAATCATGCAAGGTAAACTCCTCCAGTGATAGGCCTTCAGTGATAGGCCTCCAGTGATTGGCCTCCAGTGATAGGCCTTCAGTGATAGGCCTTTCCTGTTATCAAATTATTGTATTGTGTGGTCCAGCGTACATCTGACCTTGTGTTACATCAGACAAGGGTCAGTGTGGGGGAATGAACTCAGGCCAACCCACTGTCACTGACTGTCGAATTGATTTTTTTTAATAGCCAGAACTAACAAAGGGAAAATTATATTCCCTTTCAAGGCTCAGAAAATATTTCAAGAATTTGTATTATTATGTACAGCATATAATAGTTAATTTAGTTTAATGCTCCAAATTTTCTTAACATTGCAAGTGAACTTTGTGAACAGCTCATATAAAGTCCACGCACACCACACGCACACCACAGCCACACACACACTACACCTCACACACACACACACACACACACACCTTTTCACGTCTCTTCACATACACTCTGATGTTAGTGACTTATCAGTGATGAAGGTCAGAATAATGAAAGACCAAGACATATTTACATACTTGACTATATTCATCTCTCAACACATGGTCATTATGAGATGAGGTTATGAGGATACCACAGGGATCATGTAGAATATTATTGTAGTGAGTATGAATAGTAGTAGTAATAGTAGGAGTAGTACAGGTAGTAATAGTATGATTGAAGGGCCATGTCCAAAAACTAATACCATAGATTAATTAATTTTGAGGTGTTAATTACAGGTGACCAAAGGAATTAGTAGTTGAGTAATATCTTAAGAGTTTGGTTGATTTATTTTTCTTTGTTTATTATTATGGTGGTCATCTCTGTGAAGGATAGAACCCCCCGGTGCTGTTATTGTTACGTGATCACACCGCAAAAATCACATGACCTACAGCACCGTGCGTAATAGTGGATGTTGTACCGACGATATTCCAAAAATGCGTTGAAAGTAAAGAATTGTATAAGTTTTATGCGTCAAATGTGTTGCCATTTTGTGTAAAGAAGATTTAAGCGTCGAATAGTTTTTTTAGTCCTCAAGGTACAGGATAGTACAGGATTGCTTATGCTCAACTTACCGACAGATCAGATGAACATTAGGAACCCCTCGCTTGATGATGACACACCTTAACACTCAACGGGGGGTTTGGTTAGGTTAGCATTTGGGTGTTTAATCATCAGGTGAAATAAGTGGGGGTGCCTGACACACACACACACACACACACACACACACATACACACACACACACACACACACATACTCTCTCTCTCTCTCTCTCTCTCTCTCTCTCTCTCTCTCTCTCTCTTTCTCTTTTTTATTTTATCTTTCTTCCATTTTAATTATAACTTCCCACCCATTGGCATCTGTTAACCCTCCTCTCTACTCACTCAAGTTATATGTCCCAGTTTTACTGTATTAGTTTACTTTCATCGTCAATGTTTTACGGCCATTTTCCACACTTGCTCGGGTTAGCTGGGATTAACTGATGACACCTCTCTATGGTGCACAGTCTCATGTGGTCTCTCTTCATCAGGGTCTTAGCTCTTAATATCATTCTTGCCCTGCCCCTACCTCTCCTCTCCTCTCCTCTACAGTGCACTCATACCCAGCTGCCCTCTTAGCTCAGAATAGGGCCTCCAGTCTTACAGTGTATAGTAATTTCCTTCTACTGGTCTTGAACACCCCATCTCCACTGAGCCTTTCCTCTTCACACCAACTAAACTATCGAGGCAGAAGATAAACAAGAATATATTACACATTCCTGCCATTCCATAATACAAGAACTATGAATGAGAAGACCAGAATTAATTGTGTGATTTAACCCTTAACCAGCAGCTATGGATTCCTTACTCTGCAGAATTTAAATATAATGAACATGAAACATCCACTGGTGATGGCAGCCACCCTCACAGCTAACTTCCACTGGTGATGGCTGCCACCCTCACAGCTAACTTCCACTGGTGATGGCTGCCACCCTCACAGCTAACATCCACTGGTGATGGCTGCTACCCTCACAGCTAACATCCACTGGTGATGGCTGCCACCCTCACAGCTAACATCCACTGGTGATGGCTGCCACCCTCACAGCTAACTTCCACTGGTGATGGCTGCCACCCTCACAGCTAACTTCCACTGGTGATGGCTGCTGTTTAAGGGTTAATTCAATCACATTCTAATATTTCACTGTGATTCCTAAGTACTGTATATTATTGTATATGAATAAATTGCTATATTTTGTTGGCCTTTTTCTCAACTGTTGAATGGTGTTTGATTTGTGTACCAGGAAGTCTTCTGATGTGAATGCTGTGGAGTACAATACAATGAATGTATACACATTGTTTATACTGAGAAAGTTGTGTGTCAGGTGTGTCTCCCCCGTCCTATACAGTACTGTACAGATATAGGAAAACAAAAGGTAGAGAAACAAATATTATATAAAAACAGATTTATTCACTAATAGTGCATTTTGTTAAGAAGAGAGAATTATAGAAAAAAAAACAGAGCTAACAGGACGTGAGATTAATTAAGGCTTTCAGAATCTTGACTTTCCGTCCACCATATTGACCACTGGCGGATAGCAGGTTATGATTTTGAACACCTCAATTTTTCTCTTCTTTTTTTTTACAGTAGTATGTAAAACCCTATTAACAATACTTATGTACAAATATATACAGAAAAAAATTATATGCTTACATGACTAACAATAACTTATGCTTTGTTGTACAGTAACAAAGCTTAATGCCTTGAGGAATAGTTTGTGTATCAGATAAAACATTCATTAACTTTTGAACATCGGTCATAAATCCTAGCAAAAAATTCCTAACATTTCACAAGGATTAGAATTTTAACAAGTAAACAATTTTCAGGCAAGACACATTGTATACACATAAACAACACACACACACATACTGTACTGGAAATAAGAGATCAAATGTTTGCTTTTTATAGTCATATGCATAGTGAGTTGAGGCATAGTACTCGAACGCTTTAAAAAAAAGACAGACTATACTGTACGTTCCATTACAGACAGACCCCATACATGCTGAGTAATATAGGGTGTCCTTATCATATCATCCGACCCATTTTAAAGCTTAATAACCTCGGAAATATTATAGACAGAATATGATGGTTTTATTATACTTGATTAGCATTATACCTCGAAAACATTATAGGTAAAATACTCTAGATTTATTATACACGAGGAACAACTCGTAAGTCTTCCCTTGTCCTAGTAAACTGTGTTGCGTTCATAATACTTCTGAAGTTATTAAGGTTTATAACAGGTCTGATAATTTTGGACATCCGGTACATTTCACTTCTCATGTACAAATCACATATGTTTTACTTAAGTCACTAGTTACTAGTGACCATAGTACCTACAGTGAAACCTCCATATAACGGACATTATGGGAGAGGGTATAGGAGTCCATTATATGTGAAACCTCCATATAACGAACTACAGGTACTGTATGCGAGGGAGGATACGGTAGTTCGTTATGTGTGACTTTATCCATTAAATCTTCGGTCCTTAAGATGGAAGCCTCACTGTAATAACAACATGCACACCAACAAAGTCAATGGTTATAATCACAGAGGCACTGTTTATCATACTCTTTTAAAACTTGGGGCAGTGAGAGAGAGAGAGAGAGAGAGATGCAACTGGCAGTTTATGGGCTCTTTGAGGGGTAGTTTATATTCCAGTTAACAAAAGGTATACCAACATGGCTTTTACAGGGATAGTCTACACATAGTCTACACTTCAGGTAACAAAAGGTATACCAACATGGCTTTTACAGGGATAGTCTACACATAGTCTACACTTCAGGTAACAAAAGGTATACCAACATGGCTTTTACAGGGATAGTCTACACATAGTCTACACTTCAGGTAGCAAAAGATATACCAACATGGCTTTTACAGGGATAGTCTACACATAGTCTACACTTCAGGTAACAAGGTATATCACCATGAATTTTGTGTTTCAATTGACTATTTTAGGGAAAGAAATGTCAAAACACTATTGAAAATTCCCTAAATTTTCCCTTGCCATTCCTAAAAATTCCTTAAATTATCCCCTGCCATCATTATCCAAGTCATTCTCCGTAGCCTCTAAATGCACTGCCAAGATTACAGTATTGCCTAACGGTATCTCTCGTCAATTCTGCCTTTTGTCAAGATCGTTAACAAGCCACGAAGACGTCATGATGTAATATCCACAATGTAGCCTTAACAATTTGTAATCCTGTAATAATTAGCAGTTTTTCCTGTTCTTACTGTTAACAAAGATTTTAATGTACACTAGCCAGAAATTTCTCAACACAAATCTGAAAAAATGAACGAAGAAACTGAAACCATTCCCAGATGACAATCCCCATTCTAACATCTATCGTGCCCAGGTGTTCGAGAAGATCTGGCTGACAGTGTACATGCTAAGTAAGAATTATATTTTTGCCTAATTTTATTCAACACCAGAGGAGGAAATACAGTATTGTATATTTTTGTATCTACTGTATTTTGTTCCCTCATTCAACATCAGAAAAAAACTGTTGTATATTTTTGTATCCCTGAACAATGTTACTTACGGCCAACAAACTCCTGTACTGTAAATGGTAGAGACAAGTAACAGTTTATTGGTGACAATTTATTAATAAGATTTTAGTATTAATTTATATAAGAAATTTGACATCAAGAGAGTAAAATGACGATATAAACAGAGATAAACTTTAGCATTAAATTAACAAGACTCATTTGGTTTATGCCTTAAGCAGGAGTGTTATGAAAAGTGTGAGAATGAGAGTCATTGGTTGGGTGAGGGCGGTGTAGGTGGCGCCACTCTCTTGGTAACCCTGGCTTCTAGCTCCTGCCACTCGAGGTCTTATGACGTTGGGGCTCACCGGTAAATCACCATCTGAACCGTCTGGAGGAAAGGTGGTCACAATAGTCAAACATTTTATGGCGTACTTCCGACAACGTACAGTACGGTACGTTGGTTTACACGCCAGCAATACACGGACGTCCCTTGACTTACGTGGGGGTGTTTTAGAACGAACCCATTTGTAAATCAAGCGACGCCAGTACACTGTAATATGATGCTTACAAAGACAATATAATATGGAGGTGTAAATACAGGCATCGCTCGATTATAAGGGATATATTTATTAATGGTTTCTGAACGGAATCCATGCGTAAATCGAACGGTACCTGTACAATACTAATCTAAACGGCATATACTGTATTAGTAGTAGTAGATAGAATGGTATAGGTTAGCATCTAGCTGCTGCCAGTAGTTTTGAGGAAGCCAAAGTTTTGTTAAAGGCCTCGTTAAGGAGCTTTGTATTAAACCATCATTACCAATATGAATCTATACTAAACTGTTCTCTATATACTGTATAAACTTGTACTACAAAAAGGATTATGCTGTAGAAACATCATTAGTTATTATTAAGTATATATAGTACTGTTTGTATTAGTCCCTGTAATAGTGTATTGTTGTACAGCATTTATCACATTAGTAGTAGAACTGTTAATAGAGGCAGGACAGGAAGACGGTAAAATAGTTCTCGGTCAAAGAAAATAGTGACTTTGGTTTACTGTATAAAAAACTAGTGAGAGTTCTATCATTCCTTAAGGCCACTATTGTGACTTCCATCGTTGAAGCAGAAGCAAGTAGGTAATGGGTAGAGCAGCACTCGTGAGGAGGGTTGTTGTTGGTGAGAATGGCATACCCATTTCACAAGACATGGGGAGAGGGAGGGGTTGGGTTGGTAGGCTGCCGCAACCGTCTGGCCCACGGTAGCTGCACTATCGGGTGACGCTCCGCTCTTGTTCGGTATCTGTCACACAAGACGACACTGTTACCTCATTCTGTAACCGATTCCAGAGCTTCATGCCACCAAGTACAGACTGGCACAGTACAGGCAAGCTGACCAAGCATGCAAGCCACACGACTGCTGTAGTACCACTGAAGGTACTTGGGAGATGCAGGTGTTGTATGACTGGAGGATGCTGACCTTATTTCCTACCCAGAGTGTGGTAAGCTTCCTGTTGAGGGAAGACCCACGTCACCACCACACAGAGGCTCTCAAACAACAAACATGCAATACACAGTCAATATATATATACTGCTACACAAAATTATTTCAACTGGAAAATCAAAATAATCAATGCGGTAATCTTGAACTGTCACGAATATTGCTGTAATCTATGTTTGCTACTTGAGCTCGGAATTATGTGAAAGATGTTTTACAGGTCTACCAATACTTGAAGGAAACAACATGAAGAGAGTGAGAGAGCACTCCAGTACTGTACAATACAAACTACATTCTGTCAATACACTACAGTGCTTCATTTACGATACACTACCAGTTACTGATCGAGTTTTATGCACACACACACACACATGGACGACATCATACGATCAGGAGTGATATTAGTACACATGGCGTGCTACATTACATTACAGTTTACAGACATGATACAATTCAAACACTAAGTTTGAGAGCCTCTTCATATTACTGTTGTCAACATGACCACAAACAGAACAAAATCAAAGCTGGATTTTGTACAGTTGCTGGATGTTGGATCATATGAAGTAAATAAGCTTCCTTATTGGAGTGAGGCAAAAATGATTGACAAGAATACTGTATAAAGGTAACAAGTACTTAAAACTTCTTATATGTCTGTAGCTTAAGATGGCCAAAGACATGAGCAGGAGCCAGCAATGACAACTAATTTTCTGCATAAAAACATGCTTCAGTAATGATCAACTACTAATTTAGCAGGAGTAATGACTGACTGTACTGTGGTGATAAAATATACGTTGGGAACTACAGTAGTTGTCCAGAAAGCTACATCATACCTCAGTATTACAGTGTATTAAGTCATGGTGCACTAACACAACAGATGCAGTTTACTGGAAGTGAAAGTGAAACCACTCCTATAAGCCTGATGGCCTGTTAGGGGCAGTACAGGTACAGCACACTATACAGTACTAAGACCTTGATACACAAGGTGGCATTGTAACTGCACCACTTGACCACTTTCACTTCCCCTAATTGTAAAGTTGGGTCCCCATTCACAGCTGGGAGTGCTGAAGACAGGAGGCAGCACTCTATCAACTTGCTGGTGTGCTGCTTCGGTCAAAGTCTTCACTATGTTTTATTCATTGGTGCAAATGTGAGATGCATAACAGTGAAACTCATAATGCAGTGCAGTACACTACAAGTACGCGACGTGGGACAAATGGCGGAACAAACGATAAACAGGACAAGCACTTGTAGAGGGCAACACAACACAGCGTCACTCAAATAAAATACTAGACTAAGAAAACAACATTGGCAACGAGAAGCAAGGAAGCACAGGAGACAACATATTGTTAGCAAATAATGAGGTGAAGGTAAGGAGGTTTCCATGCAATAACAATAACACAAAAAAGAAACTAAACACTGCTTCTTAATTGATGACTTTCCCCTCCCATTTTCTTTTGTTTCCATTAATGGTATAAACTTTACACCCATGAGGGCAGCAGTTAGGGAAACATCAAAGTTCTGTTGTACATTTGAGAAAACTATCTCATCCAAACACCAAATAACACATAGCTAAAACTATGGTACAGTATTAATATTAATTTTCTGGTCACATAAAGAAGCAGTGTTTAATTATCTTGTGAGTTCAGACTAACAAGCAGTAGTAAGCATGCACTCTACTAACGAGTATTAGTAAACACTTTAGTCCAAACTAATATTGTATTGAAGCATGTAATAATTAATACAAGTAATATGACAGGAACACAGCACAATAAAGTACAGCAATATCAGTAGGTAATAATACTATATGTAAGAGGAATAAAACAAGTTCCATCAATAACAGACAGTGATAACAGCCACACAATAGCTATGTTAACAAAATTGAGCATCAAAATAAAAACTTTATAAAAGTTAATGTATACAGTATGAAGCTTTCAATGAAAGTTTTCAGAACAGAATTTTATGATTATGATAACTTTGTACTCACCAACGTCAAAGCTATCGTCCTCGTTGTCTCCATCTCTCGCTGCCGCTGGTGGCATGATGTCTGCTCGGTCATTCTGGATATCATGTTGCATCTGTGGAAGAGCAACAGAATTAACTCCATGTCTGTTGCTAATATTATAATGAAACACCTTATATTGCACTTACTGGATTTGGAAACAGAGATCAGTTTTTGAGGTAGATGTTTAACAATGGTGGTACAGTACCTGAGAGCCTGAGGCAGGGCAGCCGAACCACCAGTAGCCTGCTGGGCGAGGGAACTCTGGGGAAGCTGTGTCTATACGGAAGGCTCACAAGCGCCAGTACTGTCCATCCTGTTTGGAAAAAAAAATATTAGTTTAAAAATATTTTCTATATACTTTATGTTTATATTCAAAGTACTGTATAATATAATTTGATATAACATACAGTATATGTTTACCAGAAAGTATCTCAGAAAGACCCCATTTAGAATGACTTGTATAGCAGTACCTTAAAGAAGTACGTGTATCCATTAGAGTATTGAAGGCCATCAATATTGTTAGGAAGACCTTCCCAGTTAGATATATCCTTGGGGTAGCTCTCTTTTACGGGAGGTCGCTGAGCAGGGTCAAAGCGCCAGTACTCCGAACCCTGTTGAAGGAAATTAATATTAATTCTTACAAAATAATTCATCGTCAGTTATTAATATATCACGGCTGTATAGAAGTGAGGTCTGTACGTTAATACAGTATACAATTTAATCCATAATACTACATACTGCTGGATACACACCTAGACGTTGATGTTATAATGTTGCTACAGCGCTTCAACAAGTAAGGTTTTTAAGCGCATAACAATTTTAGTAATAACAAAAGCCATCAACAATTATAAATCATAAGAAACAGAACTTTATATATACAAACCTTAAAGAAGTATATTTTGCCATTTCCAGACCACACAAAAGCTGCATTGATATTGTTAGGGATTCCAGAAAAGCCCTTTTGGATATCCTTAGGGTAGTCTGCGTCTCTCTTCAGACCTGAGTAGCGCCAGTACTGGTTTCCCTGAAAAGTAATCACCAACACTGAGTAACAGAACAACGAATGATCTTGGAGGGAAAGATTGATATACTATAAGAACAGGATCGTATAGGAGGTCAGGAATGATCAGGAGGCATCAGAAATAGGTGAGATTAGGGAAGGATAGACCAAGTCAGAATGGGTCAGGAATGGTCAAGAGGCATCAGAAATAGGTGAGATTAGGGAAGGATAGACCAAGTCAGAATGGGTCAGGAATGGTCAAGAGGCATCATAAATAGGTGAGATTAGGGAAGGATAGACCAAGTCAGAATGGGTCAGGAATGGTCAAGAGGCATCAGAAATAGGTGAGATTAGGGAAGGATAGACCAAGTCAGAATGGGTCAGGAATGATCAGGAGGCATCAGAATAGGTTAGGTCAGGATATGTCAGATAAGGATAAGTTAGATCAGTATAAGTCAGAAATATCAGTACATCCCCTTATGAAAGATCATTTTACGTCTTACTTTCTGTAACACAACTCTTATTATAACCCGATGGATGCCTATACACTATTAAGTATTAACTACACGATGACTCACCTTGAAGAAGTAAGTCTTGCCATTGGTCCAGGTGAAGGCAGCATCAAGGTTAGATGGTAGACCCTGCCAGCCTTCTGAAATTAGCTTGGGGTAACCGGGTGCAATTCCATCGTCGATGAGCTTCCAGTACTGAGATCCTGAAATTGACGGCAAGAATTATTAAAATAATAAAATAAATCACGAGTTATATATATACCGTGTATAGGAAATAACAATTGATGTGTGTAAGCTTGTAGTCGGTGACTTACCCTTGAACACGTACGTCTCCTTGTCAGGCAAGGTGACAATAACATCAATAGATGAATCCTTGCAGAGAGAGGACTCGCTTGGTGAAGAGCCTCCACTACCACTATCTGAAGCACTGGGTGTAGGGGGTCGCTGTGTTGGAGGGGTAGGCCGGGTAGTCTTCTTCCCGTACAGTGCCTGAAATAGGAATCCTCATTTGAATTGTGCCGTGGACTGCAGCTAGTTTATTGTGCATCACATTCTCATCCTGCGAGTTGTAGTGCAATAAGTATTGCAGTAGAGCTCAATGGATGTGATAATCCAGTTTGTGATTTAATTATGCAGATAATTGCCATAGTTTGTTGTTAGAGATACAGTATTAATTCCTCATCTTTGGTATTATTGTGAAGTCTAGTTACTGCCATGATTGGTATTAGGAGTGTAGACTGTCAGGTCAGGTCAACTCACCTGGATGCCTGTTATGTCATCCTCGTCCATAGTGAACTTAGACTTATAACCTCGGTAGAAGGGAGCCATGAGAGCCTTATTTTCATCAGAGTGGGATAGGCCGAGGGAATGACCAAACTCGTGCGCTGCTACCTGGAACAAGTTTGTGCCTGGAAATAACAAGATCAAAGGTCAGACACCATATCTTTGTGCGATAGATACATTGTTTGTATAGACTGTCAGGTTAACTAAACACAAGGTACTGTACAGGATAGATACAACAGTGGAAGGAGAGCTGGAGAGAATGGTAAGTGGATGACAGCAACAGAGGGAGATGGTCGGGAGGACTGACAGGTAGAAGGAGATTATTGTCATTATATTCACATTAAAATTGCAAAAGACCGTCAACAAAGCAATGTACATATAGTTACTCACCTCTGTAAGACTTAATGGTCCAAGCCTCAGTGTCATCAAAGTGAGCATCACCGCCATAGATGGGGAAGTAAGCGTGGGCCAGTGTACCTCCGGGACCATCGAAGGGGTCGCCATCACCGTGCTCTCCTCGCTCAAAACGAACCTCAATGTGAACCTTGCCAGTAGACACGGCCCTAAATGCCAAATCAGTCACATCTGCCCAGACCTGAAAGTGGGAGGGTAAATATTCTGTCAGTTATAATCAGTGGAATATTTTGTTCTACATAAAAGAGTTTATAGAAATTTACTTTATTCCAGAAATCAAAATAACTTCAGATAGTTAGTTTGTAAAATTTTTTTATTCATAAGTACAAAATAATACAACACATCTCATACCTGGAATGCGCTCTCAATCTCTCTGTCAACGTCGTTCCTCAGAAGACCTTTAGGGTACTTGGTGATCCTGTAAGTGATTTCCTTGACACGCCATCTTGAGCCTGTTGAAACCACGAAGCATTAGAATCATTGCTGAGATTAAAGGTTCATTTTGTATATTTTATATGTGTGGACTTTCCTTATATACTTTATACTTTACTCTGTACTTGTCTCGGCTTCTTCAGTCAGTTTCTACACTCCTCCTGCATCACTCTTCCTTACCATTTCCTCACTTAATCCCTTCACTATAGGGACGCTACTTTTAATATTTTATTCGGCTAACAACAGACAATTTTATTCAGCTTAGAGGGGATCCTGTACACAAGAGGTATGGATATTACAATTCTGTACTGTACACAATATTGTACATGGTTGGAGACTACTGATCTGAGCTACCCAGTACAGTACAGTATTAGGAAGTTAACATAGATCACACACACATTACTGTATAGCTCACACCTGCTTTCCCTAAAATAGTTTTGGCAAAGCGTTGGTGACAACCTCGTTCCATTCATCTTTTCTGAGTTACCCCATAAACTCCCCTAAGAGCTTTACCAAAGATAGAATATTACCGTATTTATAGTCTATGGAGTAAAGTAAATCTACGAGTATACTGTATATTTGTATAGCAAGACTCGTGGACTTTGAGGATACGTACGGCACTTTTTGTGTAGTTGTTCCATTATTTTACGTACATGTACCGTACATTACAGCATTACATAAATTTCCTGAACAGTTTTCCTGCTATTGTCATTATTATGAAGGCCATATGTAAATCTAAATTATTTATACTGTACATTTAAGGTACCTGTATAATTTAAAGTTGAATACTGTATAATAATGTTATCAAGTGTGAGAGTACCAAACACGGCCGTTTTTTTCCGGGTACTCCCGTATCCACCTGTACTAACGCTGGACAATAATGATCATAAGAAAGTAACAAACAGACACTGACCTTGCAGAGCATAACGCTTCTTTCTGGCATTGGCACCGAAGCCAATCTTATCTTTCACACCACAACGAGGAGTGTTCATCATCTCAATGGTCTCGTCGTCCAACTCTCCTGTCTGATCTAGCCCAGCAAATGCCTGTATGTAACAGATAAAGGAATATGAGGTGAGGTGATGGGAGAAAAACACTGATAGTTAGTTAGTCTTTAATGTACAGGTGTAGAGGCAAAGGTTGACACTGTACAGTATTGTACTATAATATTACAACTTGCTGACAATACAAAAGATTATGATTATTTTTGGAATTATTGTTTGATTGTGCAGATAAATAAACACAAACACACACACACTAACCTGGAATTCCATGATAGAATCTCTCACAGTCTCCCCAGAGATAAGTGATCCTGATTCAGGGTTGGTAACTTTAGGATCCATGTAACCAAACCTGGTCAAGTACAGCTGTGGGAAGAAACAAACTCGTTATTTATATATTATACAAAATATAACCCTAATGATAGCTTTGTTATGGGGATATATAACTATTTTAAATAATTTTTCAACGGTACAAGAATGATTTTTGTGATGGTTATATGATAATCTATTTACCGTAATATAACTATCGCCTGTGAGTAAAAATATCTTTATGTTATTTAGGTTTGATTATAAGTTGAGAAACCTATGATTGGGTAACAGGCTGATCAGTGACGAGAAGGATAAAGTAGACTAACATTGGTACGAGGGTGAGGCAGTCTGTGCAGTACTACCGTGTAATGTATTATTCACAACCAGATCAATACCGTACCTAGGAGCGGTGGTACAGTACTAACTACCTGCACCAGTGTAGTAGTAATAATAGCTGGCTAGTTATTCAAAAGTACATACAAATATATGATACAGTACAGAATTCAAGTGTACTGTATGTTAGTCTTATCAAATACGAAAATTACGTATATATCCTGCCCTTGTCTTTCACTCTACTGTAACTATGAAAAACCCATATAATGACTTGTTACCTTGGAATCTGTTGAATGGGTGGATATAAGGCAACATCTAGGTACTGTATTAAAGTCTAGGGAACCTTTACTGTATATAATTGCTGAGGACTAAGTCTGAGTAATTATATCTGGCAAATGAAAGTTTAGGTCGGTAGTATCAGTAATTACAGGTACTTACCGAAGTAGCTCGGTAATTATGGTAATACTGAAGGTTAGGAGATGAAAAATAAACGCTGGTAATTATATTATCAAAACAGCAAAAAATATATTAAATTTCGTGTTTGACCAGTAGTAAAATATGCAGAGAAATATTTTTATGAAGTGTTATTTGAGTGTGAATTATGAAACGATATTTGTGAGGGAAGCTTAAGAAAGTTAGTTCTTGGCGGGAACTTTCAGGATTAAGTTAAGTAAGTCGCTCTAAACATTATAGAAGTCCTTTTCATATTCATTATTAATAATTCAAGAACTATAGGTTGGTTTAAGTAATGTTATGGATTTTATCTCCTAATTGATATTTAATGACCACATATTATCAAGGTAGTCAAGAGCAATTTATAAGCTATTTTTATACGTTATGTTTGTCCTAGGTGGAGATATCTGGTGTATAATAAAGGTTTATCAATAATTTGTTTGGTTCACGGTAAACACAGTGGAAACAGATGTCAAAATGTTTGGAGACCGTCAGCCATGTGGGTCGTATAATACCAGGGCCGGGCCTGGCATGTTTACAAGCTCACACGGTCTGTTCTCCGTTAAGCTGACAAGAAGAGATATGTACACTGTTGCGACTATGTGTGTATAGCTTTCTTTACTTTTAATATTAAGCTTAGTTTCCCCGAGTTAAGGTATTCAAGCTGAGTTTCCCTGAGTTAAAATGTTCCAGCTGAGTTTCCCCGACCAAGCTTTTTTTTTTACCTATCGATATTTTAACGTTATCTTTCTATAAATGATGACAGAGAATACATAATGCCACTACAGCTAGTTGGGGGATCCAAAATTGCCACACTCGGAAATGTACACGAGAGAGGTAGAATTGATCGTATGGGCGTCGTGTGTGTGATGGCTCCTGGTCTAGTTTTTTGATACTTCCTGCGTTTGTGGCGTGACAGTTTTTCTTTTGTTTTTCTTTTTATAAACAATTCTCGTGTCATTCCTGGTATATTTTCGTTGATTTAATGTAAAAATAATAGTATTTCATTAAGTTTAAGAATGTCTATTTATCTAACATGCTGATTAAACAAATTAACTCGAAATGAGGGGTGGGGATAAGTTACGTTTGGTTAAGTTAGGTTATTTAATCAATTGAAATAAGCTGGGTTCCTATTATTCATGAGAACCAAAATATAGTAAAAGCGGTGACTGAATTAATGTAATTTTAGCTCTGATTAATGTAATTTTATTTTGTATTGTGGAAATCTTACAATACTAATCAGGATTATTTTCTCATTCAACAGAAGTCCTGATGGCGCTCAACCAAACGACGCGAGACTCACTTGTGACCTCCAGCACCTACGTCACACCACCGGACACAGGTGAGGCACACCTACTTGATAAGAGCTTGTTTACCCTTACCATGGCACCACCTGGTTACTGTTGGCCGCGCCATCTGGGTGACCTTTAACACAAGTACCCTACCATAACACCTCTGATCCCTTAACACAACAAAATTCGAGGTTGCTGATGTTATAATGTATTACAACGTCTCAACAACGTATACTCGATTCGTTATAAGAAGCCCCCTGAAAGATTACTGTAGTGGTCCATTTCTTTGTACAGAAGATGGTTTTTCCCAAGAGGCTTTGCTTGTTTGTAGTACAGTACAGATTGAGTGAATGAGTTACCAAGTGAAAATGCAGCCTGTCTTTGCTTTAACCTAACCTAACCCACACCGAGATAAAAGCTATGGAGGAAGTGTGAGGTGGATCTGGTGAAGCGAAGTGGCAACCAATGAACCACTGAAGAGGAAGTGCACAAGAATATTGATGCGTTTCCGCTCGAGTGAGGCGCCTTTGTGGTCAGTGGTCACACATACACGACCTTATAATTAAAAACAAAGATATCTATTGGTGTATGTAATTATTCTACCTTCCTTTGGTCACGTGTTAAAACTCCTAAAGGTATATAGTTTTTCTTTTAAATTTGTCTTTGTTAAAATTTGTGAGGCATACAGTATATTGTTCTTAGTTCACGTTTAATTTTTATTCCAACTTTCAATAATTCTCGTAAATACACAGGACGTTACCTTCACAATGTTAAGGTTTTTATTTTCTGTAAATGATGTGGTTATATTTTTATCGAACTGTAGTCATGTGTGTGTATGTTGAACTAATCACATTCACGGGTTGGGATGTGGTTGCGTGGTTTAAGTACTTCCGGGGCGTAGCGTGTATATGCACAATAGATTAGCACAAACCACTAAGAAATTTAGATAATGTATATACTGCCATATTTTAAACTTATAAAGAAAAAACTTTTTCTCTCGTTCAAAATTTCTCTGGTGTGTGTGTGTGTGTGTGTGTGTGTGTGTGTGTGTGTGTGTGTGTGTGTGTGTGTGTGTCAGTCCCCATTAAGGAATTCCGTGTCGTGAATGTCAACCGAGGAGGCAGGCGTGACCTTGACGTGGTCTGTGAAGGTCATTGACAAAACCATAGATTATGTACTGGCAATAAATACTTCCTCAGTGTGTATGTATGTATGTATGTATGTATGTATGTATGTATGTATGTATGTGTACCAGTTGTCACCTTGTGTTTTTGTCTTCAGATGATAGTTTAGCCTTGTCTTGGCGAGGTGTGGTTGGTTACTTTAGATGATAATATTATGGCTGGTAAGACAAAGAACTTCACCAGGTGTTATTGCCTGTATGTATGTATGTATGTATGTATGTATGTATGTATGTAGTGTATAAAGCACTCCATATGATTATAAGACCAGAAGATTATTAATACTCATTTACGAAGATCCTCAGCGAAGTGGTTAACTGTATGTGATAAGTTAATAGACTAGGTTAGAGGGCGGGAAGGAGGAGGAAGCGACTGTTGCCGTTAGTTTAGGGTGTAACTTCCCTAACCCCCTTTCCTTCCCCTGGTTCTTTGTGTCGACGTTCACCTGTTATATGCAGCATCATATCTCATCTCACCTGTTCTTACCTGTGTTGATTAGCTTCTCTTATGGCGGCTACAGTTAGATACGGTTTTATATGTGTTTTGTAATAGAGGGTAAATATTATTATACCGTACACAGTCTGTTATAGCTTGAGATACTGTAGTCTGTTAGCTTTATATACCGTACAGTAGCTTTATATACCACACTGTTATAGCTTGAAATACCAGTCTGTTAGCTTTATATACCATACATTCTGTTAGCTTTAAGTACCAGTCTGTTAGCTTTATATACCATACAGTCTGTTAGCTCTTAGTAACATAGTCTGCTAGCTTTGTTATTAATGCGCAAACAGTTATTTTAGGTGTTATTAATGGTCTGTTATCTTACACGTTCCTCTATGGTTAACAGTACTGGGAATATCATGTGTGAGGTAATGTTTCCGTTCTCCGTGTAATTAGTCGCTTAATAGCCTCGTTTAGTAGTTAATTACATGTATGAGTGTGAAGAATGTTAAACTTATCGTGTGAGAGAGAGGGTGCTGAACTCTCAAAAGTATAATGAATTTAATAACACAAGTATGTATTTATTTTAGGTTCGTTTGCCATATTTTTTTTTACTCATAACGTTGCCAATATTTCCGTGTTACCATTTGACATATTTCCGCGTTGCCACTAGACATTTCTGCGTTGCCATTTGGGTATATTTCACCGTTGCTAGTACAGTAAGTAAAAGCAACAGGAAGAGCAAGTTGGTTTGACACATTTATATTACATTTCCTACCTCACTCGTTCTATGTCTCCCAAGATGACTCAGCTGATAGTGGGGGGGGGGATGGAACCGGTATTCACAGCCGGGGCGGAGGAAGTTGAGTTAAATAGTGATCGTTTGGGAAGTTGGTCTGGAGAAATGAACCTAACAGATTGGTCACTTGATATATATTTTACTGGAATTTAGGGAATATTTACGTATTAGAGTTAATTGTATAGAGATTTGTATAAAAATAAAAAAATTATACCCGCGAGCGCTCTGTAGGATGATGACTGTACATTTCTGGTAACTCATGTCGTCATAGTTGAGTCATGACGTCATCAACTAATCGTAAATGTTGTCAACCGGAAACTAATCGAGAGAGAGTGTGGGTGAATGTTTTATTTGTTGAGTAAGTTTTGTGTGGTGGTGGTGGTGGTGTGGTAGGTTCCGGCGGGGTATGGATGATAAGAGTATTGATAAGTGTGTTTACAATGTTTGGTCTTAGCGAAGTGTGTATGTAATGTAATAGATTGATCACACACACACACACACACACACACTTGATACACCAATACGTTCATCACTCACCCTCAAGTTACAGGGTCGAGTGGAGTGTGTGGTCTTTGTGAGGTTAAGTAGTTTTAACCTTGTCACTGCCTCACTGGGTTCCTAGAAAGGGAGTGTGGACCATCTCTGTTTCCCCCCCCCAGGCCAGAATAGCTGTCTGGTGTGTTAATTCTACGTCCGGTGGTTTAAACTGTGTTAACCTTGTGTTGGGTGGGTGAGAATGTGTTAAATATTATGCTGGGTGATTTAAATTGTGTTAAACCTAATGCTGAGTGGTTTAAATTGTGTTAAACCTAATGGTGGGTGGTTTAAATTGTGTTAAATCTAATGGTGGGTGGTTTAAATTGTGTTAAATCTAATGGTGGGTGGTTT
>NW_024733231.1:4040883-4043383 GCF_018991925.1 Homarus americanus
TGAGATAAAGGAGGAAGGAGGGGTTAAGAGGGAGAGATTGAAAAATGAGAGGGCAAGGAATTTAGGGAAGGGAGAGGCAAGAGAGAGAGATAGAGGATAAGGAGAAATCTCTCTCTCTCTCTCTCCCTCTCTCTCTCTCTCTGTCTGTAAGAAAGAGAGAGATAACATCGAAAACTCTCCCAGCTTTGAGAACAAGTGTATGTATGTATGTATGTATGTATGTATGTATGTGTGTGTATGTGTTCCCCTTTTCCTGTGTGGTTTTATCGAGATGCATGTATGTATGTATATGCATGTATGTATGTATATGCATGTATGTGTGTATGTATGTATGTATGTCTCAACCTTCTTAGCTATTACTCATAATATTGCGTAAATGACATCAATTGGTTCCTTCAACAAGTCGTTCATAGCCAATTAAAGCGACGACCTTATACAGGGTGGTCGTTGCCTTCGGTGGTACAGTTGCGTGTTACCACTAATTCACTCGCAAGTAGTTTATTCACTGGTGTGTGTGTGTGTGTGTGTGTGTGTGTGTGTGTGTGTGTGTGTGTGTGTGTGTGTGTGACTTTTATTTTTGCTACTATAAGTCTGAAGAAAATAGCTCCATTTCCCTCCATAAATGACGAAATACTAGAGATAATTTAGGTTCTATTCACACACACACACACACACACACACACACACACACACACACAGATCCGGGAGTTGGGTAATATAGGGTGACGCTTGGTGTACAACCCAGTGAGAGAACTACGACACCACGTTTCATGATCCTACCAATGGATGAATGGATGAGTCAATGGATGTGATACTACTTTAAATGCCATCCACACCTATAATGGGTAACTGCAGAATAATATATTGTAATGTGTTCTTGAGGGCATGTTGGGTATAATGACGGGATTGTATTATTGAAGGGCCTAGTCGGGGCGTTACTTAAAGTACCTAGTCGGGGCGTGGTTGAAGAGGGCCTGGTCAGGGGCGTTACTTAAAATGCCACCTAGTCGGGGCGTGGTTGAAGGGCCCTGGTCGGGACGTGGTTGAAGGGCCTGGTCGGGGCGTTACTTAAAGATACCTAGTCGGGGCGTGGTTGAAGGGGCCTGAGTCGGGACGTGGTTGAAGGGCCTGGTCAGGGCGTGCCAAAGTACCTAGTCGGGGCGTGGTTGAAAGGAGCCCTGAATCGGGGCGTGGTTGAAGGTTGAAGGAAGGGCCTGGGTCCGGGACGTGGTTGAAGGGGGCCTGGTCGGGGCGTTACTCAACATCAAGTCCGGGGGTGAAACGTTATGACATTATCACTGCTAAGAACTCTCTGGTTCTCCACAGACACATCCGGTTGAGCCTTGCACAGGTCTCAGGCAACATGTAAGACACCCAGAGCCACTAGGAGTCTCAGGCAACATGTAAGACACCCAGAGCCTCTAGGAGTCTCAGGCAACATGTAGACACCCAGATCCACTAGGAGTCTCAGGCAACATGTAGACACCCAGAGCCACTAGGAGTCTCAGGCAACATGTAGACACCCAGAGCCACTAGGAGTCTCAGGCAACATGTAGACACCCAGAGCCACTAGGAGTCTCAGGCAACATGTAAGACACCCAGAGCCTCTAGGAGTCTCAGATACAGTGAGTCATGAGTCTTTGTTTACCATTTTTCCTAACTAACCTCAATAGCGACCTTTCTTTTCCCCCATTTTCTTTTATCGTTTGTCAGGTTCATTGGGCAACGTGTGTGACAACAAGCCCGTGTGTATATCCCGTCTTGTCTCTTGGCCAACTGCTCCTACACGCGGTTCACAATAGTCTCAAGGAAACCGGAATCTCTCGTCCGGAACTGTTTTATTCATTCGCCTGTTATCTGTATCTGTGGTTGCTCAAGACGCATTTCACCAGGCGGAGACTTGTTATTTACTAAACCGTGTTATTTGATGTTATTTGATGTTATTTTATGATATTTGATGTTATTTTATGATATTTGATGTTATTTTATGTTATGTTTAGTTGGTTGACGAGGCTACACATTGTAAGTCAGTACTATCGCAGCGTAGGAATACAAGGATCACGTGAAGATTAGACACCCTAGTTTATTTTACCTGAAGATTAGACACCCTAGTTTATTTCACCTGAAGATTAATTATCCTAAACTTTACCTGGAATGACAGAACTTCCCGATATGCTCCACGATATTTTTTATAAAACCTCCCGATTGACACGACACACTTGCCGATAATGACCAACCTTGAGTGTTCGTAGACCATAAACCCATCATCATCCTTACCACGTTCCTGGTACTGGGATCACACACACACACAACCCCTAACAAAAGAAACAACCTCTATTTATTAAACCCAATTCATAACACGTATCTAAACATTCCCGGAAACACAACAATAAACTCGTAAGATATTTTTTAGGCTAAATATTGTTACTTTTGTGGCTGCCAGTGACTATTAAGTGGTCAGAAAAACTCAGCCGACGGGAGGAACGACTTTAAGGCGACG
>NW_024733231.1:4048383-4053383 GCF_018991925.1 Homarus americanus
ATCATACAGATACACATTCCTAAACACACACACACACACACATTCCTAAACACACACACACACACACACACACACTCTCGAGGTCTCGCTTAGCATATTCTAGGTTCGCTTTTTGCTATTGTTGGAAGCTCTGTGGGGGGTGAGGGGAGGGAAATGGGGGGGTAAGGAAGTGAGGGAAGGGGTGAGAGGGAGGTGAGTGAACGTGATGCGGCAAGGGAAGGGGTTAAGGAAGTGGGGGAAGGGGAGAGAGGGGGATGGGGTGATTATGGGTCTCTCTTAATAAGTATACAATTATCAAAGGAGAACGAGTCTACCAATAACCCCTTCCCTCCCCCTCCCCCTACCTTCCTCTCCCTTTCCCCCTACCTTTCCCTACCCTCTCTTCCTCCCTTTCTTCCCGTCAAAGTCAAAATTTTCATAACTAACAAAAAACAGGAGAATTGTATGTATGTACTGTATGTATGTATGTATGTATGTATGTATGTATGTATGTATGTATGTGAAAGGAAAGTTAAGTGTATAAACAACGAATAGTATTGTCTGGAAACACTTAGAAATGAGTATAAGTGTCTCCGAATTGGTTAACTTTCTTGTGTGGCATTTTTTATATAACACGGGCTATCACTCTTAACACAGCTCCTATCACTCTTAACACAGCTCCTATCACTCTTAACACAACTCCTATCACTCTTGACACAGCTCCTATCACTCTTGACACAGCTCCTATCACTCTTAACACAACTCCTATCACTCTTAACACAACTCCTATCCTCTTAACACAGCTCCTATCACTCTTAACACAACTCCTATCACTCTTCTACAACTCTTATCACTCTTAACACAGCTCTATCACTCTTAACACAGCTCCTATCACTCTTAACACAGCTCCTATCCTCTTAACACAGCTCTATCCTCTTAACACAGCTCCTATCACTCTTAACACAGCTCCTATCACTCTTAACACAGCTCTATCACTCTTAACACAACTCCTATCACTCTTAACACAGCTCCTATCACTCTCTTAGCTCTATCACTCTTATCACAGCTCCTATCACTCTTAACACAGCTCCTATCACTCTTATCACAGCTCCTATCACTCTTAACTTGCCCTATCACTCACAGCTCCTATCACTCTTAACACAACTCCTATCACTCTTAACACAACTCCTATCACTCTTAACACAGCTCCTATCACTCTTAACACAGCTCCTATCACTCTTAACACAGCTCCTATCACTCTTAACACAGCTCCTATCACTCTTAACACAGCTCCTATCACTCTTAACACAGCCTATCCCTCCTATAAACAAGACAACAACAACACTTACCAAGGCAGAAGTCGTGCCGCCAATCTGCAGCTTGATTGGGGTAGCAGAGACTATCGCCCCCATCACCTGCCCCCAGAATTGATGTCCAGATCGCCATCCTCGCCACCGTGTGTATAAACGTTTAAACACTAAATACTCCTCCTCCTGCTACAGAGTCTTGGTGTGTGTGTAAAATTAATGAGAAAAAAGTGAAGTTTCGAAGGAGTAGAGGTACAGGCGTCTACCGTCGAAAGCCGTAGTGGTGTGTGAGAGAGGAAAGGTCCACACTCTGGGACGCTCAACGCTCGCCTGACTGGACGGCCATCTTGACTGGGTATATATATGTTGGGGGATCTTGGTACAGTTGCCAATTAGTCGCTATTCGTTTAACTCCTAAATGTGTCCAATTAGTTTATTATGTGTAATTAAGTATCTCGTCTTTCATCAAATTTTAACTCGGAAATGATGAGTAAGTCGGTGTTTTGTACTTATACCTAACGTAACCTAACCAAACCAAACCTAACCTAACCTAACCTAACCTAACCTAACCTAACCTAACATGTTAAGTAATACACATTTATATACATTTCAAAGTAATTATTTTTATTTGTTTTTCAATGTATTTACAATTTTTACTCATATAAATATTCAATGGTTTAATTATAGTTAAAACAGTATTCGATTTCAAAGTTAAATTACCTGTAGTATTCTTAGTCATTTACCTGTAATTATTTGTATATTTATTATAATTTATATTAATACCACGATTTTGATATTGAGATGAGTGAAGCCTTGTTAATAGTAGAGAGATACTGTAGATAGATAGATAGATAGATAGATAGATAGTTAGATAGACAGATATAGATAGATATATATTTAATAACAAAGGCAATATATAAAGTAAAAGTAAAGAATATTAAAGTATTTTTTTTTGGGGGGCCGAGGCACTAAGGTGAAATGATGCGTCAGTGTTGTGGGAGGGTGAGTGTGGGGAGGGAGTAGTGAGGGGACAGTAGTGAGTCAGGCGGGGTTGGTTACCTTGAGTGAGCGAGCGTACAGGGCGCCCCAACTTCTTACTTCTTGGAAAAACAAACGTGTGGAGTCATTACGTATCATATTTTTCTATATTATCCACTTAAACTAACCTAATTAATCTATATAACTTAATGATATAGTATTAATTATATCATTTAGGTTAGGTTAGGTTAGGTTAGGAATTTAGTATATAAGAGAGAGATAATAGTGATTTGTTGACAATGGCGATATCTGGGAACTTTAAGGCGTCGTTAGATTTGTACTCGGGAAAAACTTTTAAGAGTGAGTTTTGTGAATGGATCTGTGATGAATGAATCGCTTTACTACCGGAAGGAAGAGGTAGTGTGGGTGCCAGGTTAGGTTAGGTTTGGTTAAGTTAGGTTTTTGGTTTGTTTGGTTAGGTTATTCTTGCTTAATATTGGAGACCATAGGGAAACGCTTATTGGGTGAGGTGAAGAGGTTAAATGATGACACGTTTATGGAATACACTTGTATCATTCATTCCTCTCTCTCTCTCTCTCTCTCTCTCTCTCTCTCTCTCTCTCTCTCTCTCTCTCTCTCTCTCTCATACGCACATATGCGCTCACACATACCTTACCCACCCACTCACTCAACCACCCACACCCACACACACACACTCCCTCAATCACCCACACCCACACGGGACTAATTTAAACCACGTCCCATATTGAAGGAACCTATTGGTATATTGGTGAAGGTAATGGGGCAATATGACGGATATATTAGGGAGAAATATGGGAATTAACTCTTTGATGATCGTTCCAAGGTGTGTTTTTGTACAGGTAATCTCGTGCATCTGTGTGTGTGTGTGTGTGTGTTGAACCAGCCAATCACAGTTTAGTAAATACTTATCTTCTACCACCACTACCGCCCACAACACCACCACCCACTGCCGCCAGACATGAGAGGGTGAGTGGCTGTGGGTTGAAGTTCCCTTCGTCTACCACCACCCACAGTACTAACACGAGAGAGAGAGAGAGAGAAATGCTTAGACCAGGTATTGCAGTTAGGCGTAGTGGGGGGAGGGAAGGCGTAGTGGGGGAGGAAGGCGTAGTGGGGGGGAAGGTGTGGTGGGGGGGGAGGGAAGGCGTAGTGGGGGAGGGAAGGCGTGGTGGTGGGAGGGGGAAGGTGTAGTGGGGGAGGAAGGCGTAGTGGGGAGGGAAGGTGTGGTGGGGGGGGAGGGAAGGGTGTAGTGGGGGGGAGGAGGCGTGGTGGGGGGAGGGAGGGTGTGAGTGGGAGGGAGGCGTGTGGGGGAGAGGTGTTGTGGGGGGGAGGGAAGGCGTGGTGGGGGGGAGGGAAGGGTGTGGTGGGGGGGGAGGCTGTGGGGGAAGGCGTGGTGGGGGAGGGAAGGTGTGGGGGGGAGGGAAGGTAGTGGGGGAGGAAGGTGTGTGGTGGGGGGGGGAGGGGAAGGTGTGGTGGGGGAGGAAGGCTGGTGGGGGAGGGAAGGTGTATGGGGAGGGAGGGTAGTGGGGGGGGGAGGGAGGTGTAGTGGGGGAGGGAGGTGTAGTGGGGGGGAGGAAGGTGTGGTGGGGGGAGGAGAGGTGTGGTGGGGGGAGGTGTGAGTGGGGGAGGGAGGGGTAGTGGGGGAGGGAGTGGTGGTGGGAAGAGGTGTGGTGGGGGGAGGGGAAGGTGTGGTGGAGGGTGGTGGGGGAGGGAAGGTGTGGTGGGGGGGGGGGAGGGTGTGGTGGGGAGGGAAGGTGTAGTGGGGGGAGGGAAGGGTGTAGTGGGGGGGGGGAGGGGAGGGGAGGTGTGAGGTGGGGGGGGAGGAAGGTGTGGTGGGGGGGAGGGAAGGTGTAGTGGGGAGGGAAGGTGTAGTGGGGGAGGGAAGGTGTAGTGGGGGGAGGGGGAAGGTGTGGTGGGGAGGGTGTGGTGGGGGAGGGGGCGTGGTGGGGGAGGGAAGGTGTGGTGGGGGGGAGGAGGTGTAGTGGGGGAGGAGGTGTGGTGGGGGGGAAGGGGTGGTGGGGGAGGGAGGAGTGTTTGGGCGTTGGTGAAAGCTTGCTGACCAGGTAAGCGCCGACACTGTAGGTTGGTATCTAGTGACAGTGGGCGTTCATACCTTACTGTGTATAGTACGGTAAACCCTCCCAATACCGGACTTCATTCTTGCAAGCCCTGTTCGTTACTGGGAGAATTCGGTTAATGAGATGTCCGCTATTGAGAGTGGTTTATTGTATCCATTATTTTATTGAGAATTCCGTTATTGGAGGTTTACTGTATATAGTATTATGTACAGGTATATATGTATGAGTATTAACAAATTACTTTATAGATTGCTTACACACGTTAACCTCACCTAACCTAACCTAACCTAACCTAACCCTAACCCTACATCATTGTAAAAAAAATGAGTCATGAGTCATTTGTTTCTGAGGAGTGAGTGAGGGACCCTTCTGTCTCTCATTATTCACGCATTATTCATCAATTTTTGTGAGTTCACTATCCGGAATTACTCCTCTTGTACCCCTTGATGGCTTTGGGGCAGTTTTTATACCCTAAGTATGTATGTATGTATGTGTGTATGTATGTATGTTTTTATACCCCCAAGTAGTATGTATGTATGTCTGTATGGTTGTATACCCATAAGTATTATATGTACTGTATGTATGTATGTATGTATGTATGTATGTATGTATGTAT
>NW_024733231.1:4055883-4060883 GCF_018991925.1 Homarus americanus
CGGAAATTTCATGGTGGTATGAGTAGTATGCTAATGAGGAACTTTTGAGGAGTTTGAGGAACTTTTGAGGAGTTTGAGGAACTTTTGAGGAACTTTTGAGGAGTTTGAGGAACTTTTGAGGAGTTTGAGGAATTTATGAGGAGTTTGAACTTTTGAGGAGTTTGAGGAACTTTTTAGGAGTTTGAGGAGTTAGAGGAACTTTTGAGGAACTTTTGAGGAACTTTTTGAGGTGTTTTTGAGGAATTTTCTGAGGGGTTTATTTGGGGAACCTTTTGAAGAGTTTGAGGAGTCTTTTTGAGGTGAAGTTGAATTGCTAACTTAACCTAACCTAACCTAACCTAAACCTAACCTAACCTAAACCTCTTGTAGACCTCATGCTAAAACTAAACACCCTTACGAGTCTCAGACAGATTATAAACCTTGAATATATAAGTGTTCCCCTGACAACATTCCCCCAACACTACCCCCTCCTCACCCCTCACCCCTCACCCTCTCACCCTCACCCCTCTCACCCCTCACCCCTAACCCCTCACCCTTAAGTCCTACTCTTTGAAACCTTATATTTACCTATTAGCAATATTAATGATGGTTATTAACTTCAACTACCCAACCAGTTAATAATGATATGGTGTGTTAGGTTAAGTTGATGTGGTGTGCGTCAGTGTGGGAGAGGTCAGGTCGTTAATGTCAGTTAATAATGATATGTTGTGTTAGGTTAAGTTGGTGTGGTGTGGGTCAGTGGGAGAGGTCAGGTCGGGTCAGTTAATAATGATATGAGGTTGAGTTGGTTGTGGTGTGGGTCAGTGTGGGAGAGGTCAGGTCGGGTCAGTTAATAATGATATGTTGTGTTAGGTTGTTGATGTGGGTGTGTGGGTCAGTGTGGAGAGGTCAGGTCGGGTCAGTTAATAATGATATGTTGTGTTAGGTTAGTTGATGTGGTGTGGGTCAGTGTGGAGAGGTCAGGTCGGGTCAGTTAATAATGATATGTTGTGTTAGGTTGGATTGGTATGGGTGTGGGTCAGTGTGGGAGAGGTCAGGTCAGGTCAGTTAATAATGATATGTTGTGTTAGGTTAAGTTGATGTGGTGTGGGTCAGTGTGGAGGTCAGGTCAGGTCAGTTCAGTTAATAATGATATGTTGTGTTAGGTTGTTGATGTGGTTGGGTCAGTGTGGGAGGGTCAGGTCGGGTCAGTTAATAATGATATGTTGTGTTAGGTTGTTGATGTAGTGTGGGTCAGTGTGGGAGAGGTCTGGTCGGGTCAGGTCAAGGTTTGTAGGGTCAGGGTCAGGACTCCTCGGCTTAACACAGGAGGGGGAAGGGTAGGAGGAGGGTTAAGATGTGTCAGATATTACAGGTGTGTGAGGTCAGGTATAGGTAGCAATGCGCGGAGGTGGAGGCTAGGAAAGTAACACGAGGGGGAGGCTAGGAGTAACGAGGGAAGGGGAGGAGGCTAGGAAGTAACACATCAGGGAGAGGGGGAGGCTAGGAAGTAACGAGGGGAGTTAATCTGACCCCTAAAATTAACACTGTAACCTCTGTTGATCTCTTGAAGTGGTGATGGTGACGTAACACTCACTCAAGTAACACATTAATCTCAAGTAACAGCCTATAATTGTTACTTACTTTACGATTTCAAGGATATCACCCCGTCTCACACTCCGGCTAGCTTGACGACACTCCAAGGACCATCCATGTAAGGTTGGCTGTTATAGACCATCCATGTAAGGTTGACTATTATAGACCATCCATGTAAGGTTGACTATTATAGACCATCCATGTAAGGTTGACTATTATAGACCATCCATGTAAGGTTGGCTGTTATAGACCATCCATGTAAGGTTGACTATTATAGACCATCCATGTAAGGTTGACTATTATAGACCATCCATGTAAGGTTGACTATTATAGACCATCCATGTAAGGTTGGCTGTTGAGATTTAGGTTAACTTCACAGCATAGTTTTACAGCAAGGGTTCGTAAATTTCTACTCACACACACACACACACACACACACACACACACACACACACACACAACTGATCCTAAGATGTTGTTAAGATGTTAAGAGGTTTACCAGCTGTGTGGTGGTGATATCATCAACATCAAGAGCCTTTTATTATTATTATCTTATCTAATATATCATCCAGACTATATGATTAAGTAATATAAGAACATCTTCACTATATACGCCGTAACCTTTTATAAATCTTCTGTCAAGGTCTATTATTAATAAAAAAATTATATTATGTGGTCTTTGTAAGTAAGGATGTAAATGTACTTAATTGTTTTGACTTATGGTGAAATGTAAGTGTAAAGTAAGGATTTTAGACTTTATCTTAGCTGGATACTCGTACGTTCACTTAACACCAAGACAGGAGGCAAGAATAAAGAAGATGGTATGTTGGGAAATATTCTCTGTACTCTGTTGGAGTTTATATCTTCTCACTGGTGTAGAGAGTATTTGTGTGTACATGTTGTCGTGCCCGGGCAATTTAACGCAAGTGTGTGTGTTCATATGTGAGCGAGTTTTCATACGTGTATACATATATCCTCATGTGTGTTTGTATAGATCCACGTGTCTGTGTATACCACTAAACCTACATATGACATGCAACAACAACAACAACAACAACAACAACAATAATAATAATAATAATAATAATAATAACAACAATTAAATTTTTCTAAACAAACACAGCCGACAAACACAATATATGCAAACAAATGACATAAATTGTATACATATAACACATGATAACAAGGAGGAGGAGAGGGTCACTTAACAAGGCATTCCAGGACAGTTACAGTGCTGGAATATGTTGAACAGGGAGTCAACACATGAGGTGGTTATGTAGTAGTTGGTGATTACGAAGGTCAGATGGGGCTGTTCTTTTGGTGATGATGGGGGCTGTTCTTTTGGTGGTGATGGGGCTGTTCTTTTGGTGGTGATGGGGCTGTTCTTTTGGTGATGATGGGGGCTGTTCTTTTGGTGGTGATGGGGCTGTTCTTTTGGTGATGATGGGGGCTGTTCTTTTGGTGGTGATGGGGCTGTTCTTTGGTGATGATGGGGGCTGTTCTTTTGGTGATGATGGGGCTGTTCTTTTGGTGATGATGGGGCTGTTCTTTTGGGTGATGATGGGGCTGTTCTTTTGGTGATGATGGGGCTGTTCTTTGTGGTGATGGGGCTGTTCTTTTGGTGATGATGGGGGCTGTTCTTTTGGTGATGATGGGGGCTGTTCTTTTGGTGATGATGGGGCTGTTCTTTTGGTGATGATGGGGCTGTTCTTTTGGTGATGATGGGGCTGTTCTTTTGGTGATGATGGGGTCTGTTCTTTTGGTGATGATGGGGCTGTTCTTTTGGTGATGATGGGGCTGTTCTTTTGGTGATGATGGGGCTGTTCTTTTGGTGATGATGGGGCTGTTCTTTTGGTGATGATGGGGCTGTTGTTCTTTTGGTGATGATGGGGTTGTTCTTTTGGTGATGATGGGGTCTGTTCTTTTGGTGATGATGGGGGCTGTTCTTTTTGGTGATGATGGGGCTGTTCTTTTGGTGATGATGAGGCTGTTCTTTTGGTGATGATGAGGCTGTTCTTTTGGTGATGGGGGCTGTTCTTTTGGTGATGATGAGGGCTGTTCTTTTGGTGATGATGGGGCTGTTCTTTTGGTGATGATGGGGGTTGTTCTTTTGGTGATGATGGGGTCTGTTCTTTTTGGTATGATGGGCTGTTCTTTTGGTGATGATGGGGGCTGTTCTTTTGGTGATGATGGGGGCTGTTCTTTTGGTGATGATGGGGCTGTTCTTTGATGATGGGGCTGTTCTTTTGGTGATGATGGGGGCTGTTCTTTTGGTGATGATGGGCTGTTCTTTTGGTGATGATGAGGCTGTTCTTTTGGTGATGATGGGGCTGTTCTTTTGGTGATGATGGGGCTGTTCTTTTGGTGATGATGGGGCTGTTCTTTTGGTGATGATGAGGCTGTTCTTTTGGTGATGATGAGGCTGTTCTTTTGGTGATGATGGGGCTTTTCTTTTTGGTGATGTTGGGGCTGTTCTTTGGTGATGATGGGGCTGTTCTTTTGGTGATGATGGGGGCTGTTCTTTTTGGTGATGATGGGGCTGTTCTTTTGGTGATGATAGGGGCTGTTCTTTTGGTGATGATAGGGCTGTTCTTTTGGTGATGATGGGGCTGTTCTTTGGTGATGATGAGGCTGTTCTTTGGTGATGATGAGGCTGTTCTTTTGGTGATGATGGGGGCTGTTCTTTTGGTGATGATGGGGCTGCTGTTCTTTTTGGTGATGATGGGGGCTGTTATTTTGGTGATGATGGGGTTGTTCTTTTTGGTGATGATGGGGGCTGTTCTTTTGGTGATGATGGGGCTGTTCTTTTGGTGATGATGAGGCTGTTCATTTTGTGATGATGGGGGCTGTTCTTTTGGTGATGATGGGATGGGGCTGTTCTTTGGTGATGATGGGGCTGTTCTTTTGGTGATGATGGGCTGTTCTTTGGTGATGATGGGGCTGTTCTTTTTGGTGATGATGGGGCTGTTCTTTTGGTGGTGGGGCTGTTCTTTTGGTGATGATGGGGCTGTTCTTTTGTTGATGATGGGGCTGTTCTTTTGGTGGTGGTGGGGGCTGTTCTTTTGGGGTGATGGGCTGTGCTTTTGGTGATCAGTACATGGTTTGGGTTGGATGTTGTGTGTGTGTGTGTGTGTGTGTGTGTGTGTGTGTGTGTGTGTGTGTGTGTGTGTCAGTAAGCCAAGCCTCAAGTTACAACAATCATCTTATTTTGAACCAACTTATTATTTGAGCCCACCCACCCCCACCACCCCCCACCCTCCCCTCCATACCCCCCCACACCCCTCCTAGTGTCTGTATCCATGGTGTGTGTGTTTATTTGTGTGGGAGATAAATATATTGTACCTGTAATTACTTGTAGTGAAGCAATTAACATGATAAATACCTGTACAAACTTTCCCTATGAACTGGTATATAATACATTATGG